>NW_019416287.1:0-8635 GCF_000390285.2 Anoplophora glabripennis
AATTACTTAGTGTCACAAATGGTTTGCGTGTACTCGGAGTTGATGGATATCGTTTTAATTTATGGTGAAGCATTTGAGTTATGGTGAAACAAGTCAACATTTGTGTTAGTTCGTAGAAACTGAGTACAACGGTCCCAAATATGTTTACACATTGGTGGATAAAATTTTGAATAATTGTTGTAACATCGGGTATGTCAAATGATTTTATTATTAAAAAACACAAAATTAATTTTATTAATTATTAAAGGCAAAAGCAGTTGAATTAACCGATATAAAATAGGTGCCATAAAATTCTATTTACATATTTCTTTCCTTGCGAAAGTTTTTGTCCGTTTTTATCACACCGCCATGCCGGTCGCATTGTGCGAGGTCAGGTTTTACAGTGGACCAGTTTCCAGTGCCGTGCAGAAGTGTATTTTTAAATCATTTTTGAACTGCCCTTTTTGATTTTTTCTTTACGAAATTGTATTTGTAAGGGTCCCCTATACATCCAGATTTTTTTTTTGGATAAGTTCTGAATCACCCTGTATACAACTAAATTTGAAAAAAAAAAAAATTTTAACTAGAGGATACTTGGTGCCCCTTCGAAGAAAATGAGCCCATAAAGAATGTTTTAGTCATAACCCTGCCCCCGGAATAGTCATTTAAAAATGGGCCTTTTTTGTAAATATGGGATAAATAAATGGAATTTTGCAAAAACTATTTAACCGATCGAGCCCATCTTTCCCGAATATATGGATAGGACGAGGAAGCAATTGTCCAGAAAATTGGCCACCAAGATCACCAGATCTGAATAAATCTGATTTCTTTCTCTGGGGGTGCTTTAAAAGAATTTGTTTATTTTACACCGGTTGTATCTGAAGCAGATTTATGAAATCGTATAAATAATAAATGCAACGCCATAAAAAATGATCCACAGTTATTGCACAGAGGAGACTTTAATTTTCGGCAGATTTATGAATTAAAGAAAATGGTGGCCATTTTCAACAGTTATTGTAGTGATTTAACTATATCGGTAGTTCATGTGGTTAAAGTTGAATTTGTTAATGTTTTGTTGTTCCTCTTTTTTAATATGTTAAAAACAAAATAAAGAATATAATTTAATGAAATTGCGTTTTCTTGATAATTTTTTGTAAACGTCAAAAATGACATGAAATCATAGCCTACTAGTCGTAAAACTGCATACTTTACTTTTCTCCCGATTCAATTAATAATGACGCTGTTTCACAAAATCCCGATTTTCTCAAATACCGTTATTTTTTCCAAAAATTTGTAAGTGTAAAAAATTTTTAAATTAGATTTGTTGTAATACTGGTAAAACTATTTAATAATTGGAATACTGATAAAAAATCGATATCATTTTAAGGGCACCCTACCCCTAGTCCGGTCCTTATTGGGCTTCCAACAAACTAATATTTTTACCAATTAAAGATAACAATAAACGCAAATCATGTATAAAATTTGGTTGCTCTAGTTAAGGCATTGCTGAAATATTATTGTTTTTCAAAATTTAACACTTTTCTTCAGAGGCCAATATATTACATAACAAATCGGCATATTTTAAGATCCTCTACACGTGCCTCTTCTGTGTCGGTAGAATTATGAAACACCCTGTATATAATAATGGAGAAATGACACATTTTCTAGAGTAAAATATAATTTTTTTAATTATACATAAAGACATATCATACAGAATACAATTAACGGCTTTCTTAAAAACCAGTGCGATGAAAAACTTAACACAACATTTAAATTAGCAGTCAGTAAGATTTAAAAATATAATATATATTTAATCTGCAATTTCTGTAAGACAAACAAAATACATTCTTAATTTTACATTTTAATGAAATATTTTTCCTTCAATGTTTAGATTTAAAAATGTGTTACCAAATTCGTTATCTTATTTTCGATAACCTTATGAAACTGGAATTAACTTTAAGGCCTCTTTAATTGTGAGAAATAATTACGTAAATTTCTTTCTGCAACAAATGAGACACATCTCTTTTGTAAACAACATTTCTAACTTAAAATAATTAAACTATGTATTAACAAAAAATGAGGATTTTGACCTATTCTTGCGATAAAGTGTATTTCGAGATATATATTTGGACTATGTCGAAATAAATTTCAATTTAATGATAAAATAATAAAAAAACTATTTAAAATTACAATTTACAAACATATCAGTAATATTTTACCAACATATATCTGGAGACCTGAATTAAGCATATGTCTAAAGAACTAAATAAAATATTTTAGCTAGTAAAATTTAAATGTAGCAATCGCCTTATTAAAAATTTTGCGTAAACTACCAAAGTACACCATATTCGCAATTGCATCAAGTTATGGAACATATTATGTAAAGCAAAATTTAGTAATATATGTATTTTTGTCGTTAGTGAAAAGTTTGTTTTGTTCTTTAGAACTTGAAATAAACCATACATTTTCATTATTTTTTAATATCCCGTATGTTGAAAACGAATGAGATTGTAGGACTTTTTATTAACATGTGACGTAGATTTGCCATTAAAGTCTGGCCGTGCATCTTAATCATACCCTGTATATTTTAATTAGTATAATAACAATGTTAAACTAAATGTGTTTGGCAGTTATTATTACAATTTTGGCAAGTAGAACGTGGATTTTTAATGTTATTATAACATATTTAGAAATATGTTATTTTGATGTCAACAAGTTTACTACAATTAGTGATTTGTAATTTTATTTTGGGGATTTTAGCATTTTCTAGGCCAGAAAAATAAGCTAGGATATGACCATTTCGCGACTTTTTGTTTCGGCAAGCTGAATTTAACACTATAGATGCTAAACATTATGTACAATAACATATTAGTTTCCACAGTCATAGAAATGGGGGGATGATTGTTTACAGGCTGGTTAATTGTATAATTGTTTTTCGCTTATAACTTTTTTCCGTTCACTTCCACGAGAAAACAGTACAGTACTTTTTTTCGTCTTCAAAAGAGCTACAAAACTATCCCTCGAGCGTCAAAAAATATTGATTAGATCAAAAGTTATAAACAGAAGAAGTTTATTTATGACTTTTGAATTAAACATTTTAACTGCGTTATTATTATTACCAGAACGTTCGTACCATTCGTTACCACAGTCTAATAACTCACACGAAATCTGGAATCGGTAAGTTGAATAGTTTATACAAGTTATGGCCTTATAAACAAATTAACTAATTATTAGTCTGGACGATCCCGAGGATCTTCCACAACCGCACTGATTTCTTTCAAGGTAGATTTCATAATAATACATTGAAATATATCATATTTTTTTAATTTGAAATTTGCGACATGGAAATTTTTTTTATTTTTTAGCCGTAGTTGCAAAATGAAATATACGACGCACGAGCGTGATATAGTTATATATTATTACATATTCGGAAAGCTTATGAAAAGAGCTTTAAGTTAAAAATCGTCAAGATTCGTTGAAAAATAACGGAGTTAAAGACTGTCAAAGTTGACGGCCGATTGTTAAACAAATTAGGTTGGTAGCGGCAAAAAAAGTACTGTCATAACCGGCAACCCGAGTACTTTCCCAGGTAAAAATATTTTATTTGTGGAAGTATGTTAAGTGCATAAGAAATATTGTCAAATCAGTGATTTTTGGCGAGCCGTGACGCGGCGGAAGGGTGGGGGAAGCGAACGACAGCGAGTCCGAAGAAAATGACGATAATATTCATGGTCCTGTCGTTAAAAAAGCGAAATTCGCTTGAAAATAATATATTTGACAGTTATTACTCCGTTATTTTTCAACGAATCTTGACGATGTTTTTTTTTTTAACTTAAAGCTCTTTTCATAAGCTTTCAGAATATGTAATAATATATAACTATACCAGGCTCGCGCGTCGTATATTCATTTTGCAACACAGGCTAAAAAATAAAAAAAAATTCCAGGTTGCAAATTTGAAATTAAAAAAAAATTATAGATTTCAGTGTAATATTATGAAATCTACCTTGAAAAAAATTAGTGGGATTGTAGAAGATCTTCGGGATCGTCCAGACTAATAATTAGTTAATTTGTTTATAAGTCCATTATTTGTAAACTATTCAACTTACCGATTCCAGATCTCGTGTGAGTTATTAGACAGTGATAAGGAAGCGATGCCAAAACGTTCTGGTAATAATAACGCAGTATATAAATGTTTAATTCAAAAGTCATAAATAAACTTCTTCTGTTTATAACTTTTGATCTAATCAATATTTTTTTTCGCTCGAAAAAAAGTACTTTAGTGTTTTCTCGAGGAAATGAACGGAAAAAAGTTATAAGCGAAAAATATTTCCTGGACTATTCATAGAATAGAATCATAGAATAATTATAATTAGTTATTAGATACTAAGTACTTATTTTTGACAAACTTTTTCTTTCGGCAGATAAAATAATTTTCTTATAAATTAAAACAAATGCTTTTTGCACTTATTCAACTTACCCATGCTTCATCATAATACTGAATGTTTATTAAAATAATACATAAAACCGTCACTTATTTTGAATTACTGTGAAATGATAAAGTTATATATAGAAACTGATCTTGACTTTTGCGACGAATGGTGTTTTTTGTTGTTTCTAGAGTGTTTTGATCTAGACTACGTGTATTTTTCTTAATTATTTAAAAAATAAATGAAGTTGTTTAATTTAGAGTTAAAACTGCTACCTATTTGTTTTATTATGTGCGTGTTTTACTTTCTTTATAGTAGGACGTTAGCAGTATTTTAACAGCATTAATTTGGTACATTTTGAACATTTTAAAAGTTATGGAAAATTTGTCTTGGGCTCTGTTGGCTATCTTTTTCATTTGTTCAATTTAAAATAAAACACAACTAATAGGGCTAATAACAAAATATATTTGGTGTTCTCAAAAAGTATTTCCGTTTTCAGTTTTCAGTTTTGCAAAAATTGGTATGAACAATAAAATACATTATTTTACAATGGAACAATATTCAGAGTAACAATTTCAGAACGTTGATTCTAGTTAATTTTATTTACCGTCTATAATTATCTCTTGCCGACATTGGCACTCCTAAGCTCGCTCTATTTTCGTGATTTTTTGACCGCGACATGGAGTTTGAACTCATTCCATAGAAACCTAAACAAATCCTCTGGTTTATACGATTCGTTTGTTTATAAATTTAATCGCATCTAATCATAGATTAACGCACTTCGTCGATTTCGGGTATAATAATCGCCAATTTATGGCCATGGTGCTATTAATTTGTCCAGACGTAATCTGAATATTAAGTTCGCATTGGGCGATCTCATTCGTGAGTAGAATGTTTATTTTTAATATCAGGTGATTAATATGACTTTTGTATGTGTGTAAAAGGTATGTAAGAGCAGTTCTGACACTGAGTACATAATAAGCGGGATGACAGGTGAAAATAGCTGCTATAAATCTGATTTATTCCATTAGTACTATCCGTCTACATATGGTGTTGCAAATTGGTCGTAAAACTGTGCTGGTTCATTTTGTTGAACGAAAATTAAAACACAGTAGTTTGCTTTGCTGTAGTCAGTATTTTATTATCAAGGACTGGAATACATAGGAATTATATCAGTTGATGAGTCTTGTTGATATAGTCTGTCGTCTCGGTGCTCCCGATGATGCTCAAATGGTCTCCGTTGACTAACACTATTTGCGGTGTCTGGCTGCAGAACTGTAAAAAAATGAATATATTGTATAGTGGTTTGGTCTTCAAGTGAGGAGAAAAACTCTAAGTGGCATGGAAAACTTTATTATAATTTCGCTGGTAACACGAGACATAACCGAGCAGGAATTGTTTTCGGTTTTATCCTCGTCCCCAGGTACCTACTTTTGTTACTCTATCCTAATTAACACTTATCCGTGTCATTACCTACTCGGTTTGTGCTTATGTACCCTAATAAACAACAACTAATTTATATTTACAGCCTACTCATTCTAACATCATTTGCTAAATACATTTATTTGGGATAATCTCGGATAATTCAAAGTATAATTTATATGGCTCGTAAATTCCCAGAAAGCAAAATATATTAATTGCAACCCACTAAACATTTTTCAGTTTCTGACATGTTTCAGAAACGTTTCCATTTTTCTTGAAACGTTTCATAAAAAATCCATGCAACGTTCTGGTAACGTTCTAGAAGCCCAAGATGTCCTCCCCAAAATACGTTTCCAATGAAACGTTTCAAAAAATTNAAATAAGAAATTAATAATTTGGCAACCCCAGTATGAACGGGGCGGCCACAGCCTGGCAATTAGGCCATTTGACAACCCTAACTTTGATATTTGGTTCTTTAGGCTCATCAAAAATTAAAAAAATTGAAATCGTATGATAGATAAAAATCTAAACATCCTGTATTTCTACAGGGTGTTTCAGGATTAAGTCGACAAACTTTAAGGAGATATTCCTCATAAAAAAAATAAGAAAAAACCAAGCATAATTTTTTTCCGGAGACGCTTCATTTTTGAAATATAGGGCGTTCGAAAAATTTTTAAAAAAATTCGAATTTTTTAAATAACTTCTAAATGAAGAAGGCTATTTAAGCCAAATTTGGCATGACACGTCTTATAAGATACCATTTTTCCATAGAAGCAGAAGTCCCGCAAGCAACCAGTGGCGGAGTTATGGGGACTGATTCATTAAATTATTAAAAAAAATAATACGGACCTACTGAAAATAAAAAATGATGCTGTTTTTAGATAGAACAGTGTGTTATTGACAAAAAGTGTACATTCACTTTTTTTCTTAACTCTGATAGTTTCATGGCAAAATTGATTTTTCGGAAGGGTGCTTCCGGATCCTGTCGATAAATTTTAGGAAGACGTTCCTCATAAAACTTAAAAAAATATAGTACCTATTAAAATTGGTCTTAGTTTCGAGTATGTGTGAGTCAAATAAGCCTTTTTGTCTCCCCTTCCCTTGGGTTTAACAAATAGTATTAAAATTATTTAGGAGATGCTTCGTTTTTGTGATATAGGGTGTTTTTTTTTAGAAAAAAAAAATTAAAATGATAGAAATATTTAAGTACCTAACATCTAATGTGACTATGTTGTAATGCGACAACGTAATGACCTTTGCAATACTCCTAAATTTTTTCAGGCGGTTTGTAGTCCCTTCATTTATTCGTGTTCTGTACTTTTAAATAAAATAAGATGGCAAACAACACATGAAAATTTATTTGTAAATTGGAACAACCAAAAAATTACCTATTAATATTATACCTAGACAAAGCGAAAAGTGAATCAAAAATGAAATGATTTAAAAAATATTTCGTTCAAAATGGGCGTCTCCGGACTGTAGACAAGCACGACATCTTCTAAATATAGAGGTAGTGGCCGATCGACACTGAATTGGAGTTAATTCTCGACACGCTTGGACTATTCGCTGTCTTAGATCTTCTAGGGTATCGACTGGCACCTCGTAGACTTTTTGTTTAACAGCACCCGAAACGAAATATTCCATCGGTGTCAAGTCCGGTGAACGTGCGGGCCATGCTGCAGGTCCAATCCATCTCCTGGGATAATTAATGTTTAACAACTCTCTAGGACCTGTACCAAAATGGGCAGGACAACCATCTAGTTGAAACCAACTGTTCATTCGAGTATTAAGCGGAACATCTTCTAACAGATCTTCAAAACCATTTTCAAGGAACTCGGTAAACATGTCAGCATTTAACCGATGCGGAAGGAAGTAGGGACCAACTATAGTGTTGTCCAACACACCCAACCATACGTTACATTGGAATTCATGTTGAAAACTATGTTCCCTTACCGCCCGTGGATTGTCGTAGAACCAAATATGGTTGTTCCTTTGGTTTAACATTCCCCTTCGAGAAAATGTTGCCTCATCTTTCTGTCCACATTACTTTTTGCGTAAACTGATCATCACTCTCTGCTTAGTGTAACATCCAGTCACAAAACACGCGCCTGCATCGTATGTCCTGAGGCAATAAATGTTGCACACGCTGGATATGGAACTTGACGAAATACCTAGCTCACAGCTAGATCTTCTGACACTCGTGGATGGATTTTCTTCGAAATGGTTTAAAATAGTATTCGATCTTACTTCGTCCTGAAGTGGGGCAAAATGTCCATCAGCATAAGTTGGAATACTGAAAGACCCAGTTTGTCTGAGACGACTGAAAGTCGTTGAAAATGTTTCCTTATTTTTATTATTAGTTTGAACGCTTTATCTAATGGATAATTTGTGCAACAATTCGCAAAATAACATTTAAAATGTCAAATTAACATTGCTTGACGGCAGCCTACTCGAAAATTTTTGTTGGGGTTTATTTTAAAGTTTATTGACAGAATCCAGAAGCACCCTTCCGAAAAATCAATTTTGCCATGAAACTATAAGACTTAGAAAAAAAAGTGAATGTACACTTTTTGTCAATAACAAACTATTCTATCTAAAAACAGCATCATTTTTTATTTTCAGTAGGGCCGTATTAATTTTTTTATAATTTATTGAACCTGAGTCCCCATAACACCGCCACTGGTTGCTTGCGGGACTTCTACTTCTATGGAAAAATGGTATCTTATAAGAAGATGTGTCATGCCAAATTTGGCTTAAATAGCCTTCTTCATTTAGAAGTTATTTAAAAAATTCGAATTTTTTTAAAA
>NW_019416287.1:8858-120802 GCF_000390285.2 Anoplophora glabripennis
ATATATATTCGTCCTAGATACAGGATGTTAAAGCATTCATTTGTTTATATCTTTGAAACGGCTTGAAGAAGTCAATTAAAATTGTATACAAAGTATTACTTAATAAGTTTAAATGATTTGAATATGGCGATGACAAATACATAATACAGGGGCGGCGAGTCAGGGGTATAGACATTTTAAAATGCTTTCAAAGTTAATTATACGTTCTTTTACATCCTGTACATAAAATATTATGTACAGGGTGTCTCAAACTCGATAGTATGGGCCTACACGTGGTGTTAAATGGGATGAGGTAAGCTCGATTTACAGTCGAAAGTACCCACTAAACATTTTTCAGTTTCTGACATGTTTCAGAAACGTTTCCATTTTTCTTGAAACGTTTCATAAAAAACCCATGCAACGTTCTGGTAACGTTCTAGAAGCCCAAGATGTCCTCCCCAAAATACGTTTCCAATGAAACGTTTCAAAAAATTGGTTTCAGTAACATTCTTTTTATGTTCCATTTATGCCCTCGATATTTTTGTTTTACGTTTCAGTATATTTTCAGAAAGGTTTGAGTAACATAATAATTTGATTACCATATTGTTCTCATAATGCTCTCAACTTTAGATTATTTTCATTTCAAAAGCGTTTTTGAAATAGTATAAATAGTGTGAGTATTTTTTTAAATATCTCTAATACTCCTTTGTGATATTTTTATTTGTATTGTGAATGACTTAATTCGAACTAAAAAAAGTTACATTGTATATTAAAAAAAATAAATATGCTCTTCTAGTTTGGGGATGCGGCAACTTTTACTAAGAATTTCTTTCTTTTTGAGAAGCCACTGAAAAAAGTTTCTAATATGGATTACGAATTTTGCCATTCATCGTACAAATAAAAATATCACAAAACAATATCAGAAGCATTAAAAAAAAAACACACATTTTATATTGTTCAAATACGCTTCTGAAATGGAAATTTTCTAATGTTGAGACCATCATGAATATGGTAACAATGACGAACTGATAATTAGAAAAAGTTAGTTATAATTATGAATGTTGAAATGGTAGGTACATGAAAAACAAATAACATTACTGAAAAATAATATAGAGTTATAATAATTTCTTCTACGCATGGTCAATATTACATATATCCTTTTAATAATAATAAATTATACAGCAGAAATAAGGATACAAAATGATATCTTGACAAAGTAAATATCTGTAGGTATACCTAAACTCTTTTATTTAAGCATGCCTATACACATAAACAAATATAAACATTTGTACAAAATATAAAATAAATGACGTCTATTTCACTTGATTCATCCATATTTCAAATAGTTACTGACTAAGTAGTTGCTCTTCAAATTATATCAAAACGTATAGTTGTTGTTCCATTTTCTTAGTTCTTGTCCATTGTCCTCTTGTCTGTAATAGGTAGTGGGTATAACTATATTTAGGTAGATGTGACGCAAAATGGGAAATCTCTTCACACATATCGTTTTAAACATTTTGCATCAATATTCATTATTTTATATGCACCTTACAATAACCACAACTGCACACACTACAAATTATCACATAAAATAGCGTCAAAGTAAAGATGAATAACAACGAAACCAAGCAAACTGACAAACCGCAAACCTAACCTAACATAATACGAATTGAAACGACACACGGGAAACGAATAAACTCGGGCTGTTACGCGCAGTCTACGCAAGTCACAAACATACATTTTTTCTAGACTTGTGTTATAAATATGCTACCACATTTTTTTTTCTAATTATGTCTTTGTATAACAAAGGCAAATGAACTAACGCTTGAGAAGGATTGGGGATTGAGAGCAAAATTTAACTAATGCCGATTGTTCCATAAGATAAGCAAAAATAGCAAAGGGTTGTTCGTCTGTTATGTTTCCGAGATCGAAAGGGAATGTTTCGAGTAATGTTTCAGACTCTCTTCAATTGTAACGTTTCGGCTATGTTTCACTAAATAAGTTTTCAAGTGCTACATTTCTGTAATGAAACAGAAACGTTTCTAGTTAATGTTTCAAATGTTTAGTAAAACATCTCATTTGCAACGTTTCATTTACGTTTCGTGTTTAGTGGGTATTTTCTTTGGGATTGACAGAAACGACTAATGACGTCATCAATTATATTTTTTCCACGGACATACCCAATTTTTTTTCCTGTTAAAAAGCTCTCTTTCTTCTAATAAACTTTTATTAGAGAAATATTTATGTATTACTTCGTGTTTAAAACTTATAAGCAATATCGTCCTAAAGAGACTCAAATGAAATACCACCTAACAGTGACATTGGCGGTGGAAGGATCAAGTAGTTGTTGGAAAATAATTGAATGTTCGTTGTTTAAAGTGCATAAATGTCACAAAATACTTGTCATGACTCAATACGAACGACAAACGTATAACTTTTGTGCTTACAAAATGTATTCTCATTCAGAAAAAGTTGATATGTTGCTAATTTACGGCGAGTCACAAAAAAAAATCAAGAAGAGCTGTAGAGTTATATCTAGAGAGCGCCTCATTCCTGATCATTACAAGATTGTATCCCACGAAATTCTATACGGCAGGCTAGCCGGGAACTGAATTTGGATAAATCAGCCGTTCAACGAAGACCAATGGGTATCATGACTACAGAATTCACAATTTGGGGTATTTGCCTGAGCGTCACATTGAAAAAAGGCTTAATTTTATAGCTCAAATTGCAGTAAATGTAGAAACTGTTGATCAAAACAATTTTATACATTTATAAGAAAGAAAAATCAGATTAGGGCAGAATATTCAAGGTCATTTTTACACAGTCGGCGTTCGTAATAGACGTTGCGATTATTAAGGAGAATGGGGAGTATTTTCACTCGTCATAGCGCTTAATAAGTTGAAGAAAAGCGAAACAAATAGAGGGGTAAGGGAGGAAAGTTGATAGACGCGAATTCGTATATATGAAAATAATATTATAAATAAATAATCTACATCTTTCAAAAAAAAAAATCGTCAATTTTTTTGGCCCAGTCATATACATACAGAGAGATGAAAACGGGTTTGAACATGCTGCTCTCGTTGAAAGAAGCGTCTTAAGTAAATAAAACACGACGATTCTCAGTGTTTGGGAGAAGTATTGACTTGCAAAGTCACTGGCTGAATCAATATTTTTCACTGACGGGAATTCGTTTTTATATGTTTTAGGTAAAACCTTTATGCATGACGTCACCCTCAGTTATTTTTATCCTTTCTGCAAAGCACATGAAATAAAGTAAATAAATAATAGTATAATATAATTACTTTTTTTTGTTTGTCATGCAAGACAGTCAATATTAAAGCAAGATCCACAGGACGCGGTGAATATTTAAGCAACTGCTTCGGAATAATTCGATATGCACCATTCACACAATGCGACATCTGTTTGCGTTTAAGAAATATGTGTACTACGGTAAATTTACACACATATTGGCATTATCGACGGTTCAGTCGTTATTTCTGCAACATTTTCAATTTAGCTTATAAATGGTAAAATTAGCTGTATCTTTGAACGAATTGTATGTCGTTATCGTTTATCAATTAATGCCTCTGACATAATAGCGAACGTTTCGGTTCCGTTTGGAATAATTTCGAACTGTTTAACTTGGCCGTAAGGGCAACAGACGATTCATCTGGCATGTGACTGTTTTATTGCAAATCGTGTGCAGTTCCGCTCCGAAAACCTGACGGGGCGGGGTATTGAAAAATATCCATGTCGAAAAAGTATCTTTTTTGTATAAACCACGCAGATGGTTATAAATCATTAAATCCTGAACATATCTTATATTTTGTCGAACGGTCTGTGAAATATGTGATTGCCTATCATGCCGTTTACGAAAATATACGATACGAAAACGTGGGGCGCAGAGTTGGTCGGAAATTATTACTTTATGAGATTAATCAGATTATAACTGTTTCCGACAAAGGATGGGCTTCTACTCAGTCATCCTTTAACACTAACTGGCCCCACTTCTCAATGTTAACACGGGTTTCTATCAATTATACTAAGTATTTAATAACCATAGATGCTGCGTCGAATTTATTATTAACAAAATTCTATTTTTTAAGATGACCAGGAAGCAATACTTGTTAAATCGTCGTCACCTCATGTTAATCGTTATTCAAAATATTAGTCACAGAAGGAAACAGATATTCCGTATCTTTTTTTATTTAAAATGGTTTCGCACAAAATAATACATTTCGAATTACAGTGTCGAGTAGCGTAATAAATTCGGAGCAGAACTAGGTAGTAATGCCGCCTGTCCCGATTTCAAGGGACAATCCAGTATTTCAAGGGACAGTTCTAAATTTCAAGGGACAGTCCCGAATTTCAAGGGATGGTTCCGGGTTTCAAGGGACAGTTCCGTAGTTCAAGGGACAGTCCCGAATTGAAGTCGTATGTCCCTTGTTCCGGCATTATATTTAACGAGGTCCAGTAAGAATGCAAAAATCTGAAAATTTGTAGTTTCTTTTGAAAGACATGCCTTCCCCCGTTTTCGAGGGTGAGTAAAATGAAGGTGATTGTTTCGTAGACTGAAACCCTTGTGTATCGACTGAAACCCTTGCGTATCGGGAGGCTATTGGAATAAGTTGTTCAAAATCCTGTTTTCAGTAAGTCTGTTTTCAATTTAAAAAATACACATATTTAATTTTAATTTACCTTAAAGAAATACAAAATTTCAGTTGCAATAACCCTTAACAATTTAACAATATTTTATTTTAATATGAAAAACTATTAGATATAAAACTTTTGCATCACGAAAGGAACTTCTTGTGTGCGAAATGTAACAAATCTATTAACATTTTATTATTACAACTTCGTATAAAAAAAGTGAAGAATTTAGTATAGAAATATATTATATTGGAAAATATCATTCTTCTACACTGATTTGTAATGTTTTTAGTTTAAAACAACGATCCTCTTCACACCAAGTCTTGCTTTTGTTTTAGAATTAATTGCATTTTGTTTCGCGACAATGCTGGATATTGGTTTTCATAATCTAGGAACGTGGAGTAAATTATCCTATCTTGCACCACAGCGATTGTTCTTATCAAGACTGTATATCATACTGAGTTACATGTAGCGCTCATTGCCTAATTTATGTATGAAATAATTAACTAGGACAAATTTTTAATTAGGTTAATACTGAGCGTTGGAAATGTACTCAAACTTGAAAATTTTAAGTAAACAGAGAAAGAAACTCAAACTGTAAGACCAAATCTACTTGATGCATGTGAAATGTGATTATAAATATAATATATTTTTTAACATAAAAAAATTCCACATTAGAATAATTTTATTGGTGTATCTGAAAACTCTACATCAGCGGTATAAAAAATTTAATTCCATACAAACATTTACTGTAATTTACTAATGCACGTTTTACCAAGAACTTTTTTCTTTTGATAAATTTCGTTATTATTGGAAACTCCTTTCCATAGAATTCCTCTACCTATTTCAAAAGCTATTTGATATAGTGTGTTAAATGGTAATAAAAAAACTTGCCCACATTGGTCACGAATATGAAAATACCTTTAAAAAGACGAATGAAACTGTAAATATTCACTTTCATGTAGGCTAAATTTATTTGTAACAAAAACCATGCTTGAATTGCATTTTCCTGCAAGAACGCAGTAAATATACAGGGCGATTCAGAACTTATCCAATAAAAAATTTTTGTACAGGAGACTTATAAATACAATTTTGTAAAAAAAAATCAAAATGGACAGTTTGAAATTTTAAAAATACACTTCTGCACAGCACTGGGAACTGGTATACTGTAAAACCTTACCTTGCGCGAGGCGAAGTGTAATAAAAAACGAACAGACAAAAAACTGAAAGAAGAAGGAACGAAATTAATAAAATTTTGTAACACCTATTTTATATCAGCAAATTCAACTGCTTTTGCCGCTTAATTAATTAATTAAATTAATTTGTGGTTTTAATTAAAAAAATAATTTGACATACGTGATGTTACAACATCTGTTCAACACATTTAGGTTGTCTTGCTTCACTATAAACTAAAACGATAGCCATCAACTCCGAGTTGCTATACAACTAAACCATTTTTGACACTTGAAAAACTAATGTAAACACTATCGCAAAAACGTTACTAAAATGGGATTTGTAAATAGTACAACTTCAATAATTTTTTTCTCGGAACTTATAATTTTACAATTTTACGATATTGACTCCATTTTTCATAACGCATATATTCCCAATTTTTTTTGAATAAGTTGTAAATCACCCTGTGTAACACTGTTAATGCTCGATTCACCTATAACTTTCAACTTGACAATAAGTTTTTTACCGTTATAGAGGAAATATGGTATTTAGCCTTCTCCGATATAGCAAATAGAGTTTGAATTTAATAATTCATTTTAAACTTTTAAATGTCGATATGTTCGACGATTTCTCACTGAAACTCGTAAATTGTATATATCGTCAGTTCCAACGCTTTGCAACTGAAGAAATGTACGTCTTTATATTAAGAAATTAGTCCGTGTAAGATTCAAACGGTCCTCAGAAATATAATATGCCGCCCCTTCTTCTATACAAGAAAAGTTGTGGTAGAAGCGTTCAAGTTGTTACAAATTCAAAACGGCATATGCATTTAAATTGTTTCAATTTCAACAAATGTTTATCTCACTAAAAGTAATCCGGAATACATTGGACGTCTTTTTAGTAAATAATATGTATGTCTCAGGAAGTAGCTCACAGTTGAACTACTTGGGGTAATGTAGACCCCTCTGGTGCCGTAGGGAATACAAATTTTCGTTAAAAAGTTTGTAAATTGCCATTGAACTTTGAAGAGGCTTCAGTCAACTGATTTACTTAAGCTTGCCTTTTCCTTTTATATCAGTTTATCTGGAGTTTTAAATATTCACATCTTACATGTGAACTTGGTTAACTGTCATCATTAAATTTTTACGTTAATTGTTGCTGCGCACAAGGTCTCTAATTAGAATAGCTATGAAACACTTTATAGTACAGTATTATACACATGAACCTCCTTCAATTCACTTTAGTCGTACCATATCCACCACGATGTACCCTAAAATAACTAGAACTAAAATTATCGTCGAAACATCAAATACTTATGGACAATATACAGATACAATAATTATCGAATTAAAAACTTAGCAATTTAGTCCTCGAAATTAAAGACTAAAACATCACTTTAGATCCACGTAGTGCAAGAAATAATTTATTTAGTTGATTAGTCCAATGAATCTTCTAGTATTCTATAAATATCATAAAAAAAAAGTAATTAACTAACTAAATCTGCGAAAAACATGATTTGAAAAATACATAGTAAACCTGAGAAAATTGCTTTTTAGTTTTCGAAATTAAATACTAAAATAGCACCTTCGATCTACGTAGTGGTATAAAAGAAAGCAGTGAATTTCGTAAACTTGAGAAAATTGCACTTGGTTTAAGTTTAGTTTATCGACGTAGTGCATTAACTATTTTATTTAGTTGATGTGTTTAGTGAGTCTTTTAATATCTTGAATATGATATAAAACTAAGAAGTTAACTAAGTAAACCTGAGAAAATTATATTTTCATTGTAATTCAATTTGCAAGAAATATTTTATTCAGTTGATATGTCCAATGAGTCTTCTCATATCTTTTATATATTATAAACTTGAGAAAAGTGTATTTTAATTATAGTTTTTTATATATTTAATTTATCAGCGTAGTGCAAAAAATATTTATTTTGTTGATATGTTCAGTGAATCTCCTAATGTATTTATACGACTTAAATGTAAGAAGTGGATCGAGTAAACGAAAAATTGCATTTTGATTTTAATTTAGTTTATACACGTAGTGCAAGAAATATTTTATTTAGTTGATATTTCCAATGAGTCTTCTAATATACATATTTTATATAATTCAGTAAAAAGTTAACTGAGTAAACTTAAGAAGAATTTTATTTTAATTTTAGTTTAGTTTATCCACGTAGTGCAAGAAACATTTTATTTAGTTGATAGGTCCAATGAGTCTTCTAATATATTTTATATGGCTCGGAAGTAGAAAATTAACTAAGTAAACTTGAGAAAACTACATTTTAATTTTAGACTAATTTAGTGCAAGAAATATTATATTTAGTTGTTATGTCCAATGAGTCTTATAATATATTTTAAATGATTTAGAGGTAAAATTTTGTTTATCCACGTGGTGCAAGAAAATTACACAAATAATGAAATAGCACTTCTGATCCACTTAGTGCAAGGAATATTTTATTTATTTGATAGGTCCAATGAATCTTCTAATATAATTTATTTGATTCAGAAGTAAGAAGTTAACTGAATAAACTTGAGAAAAACTATATTTTAATTTCAATTTAGTTTACCCAAGTAGTGCAAGAAATATTTTATTTAGTTGATATGTCCAGTAAGTCTTCTAACATAGTTTATGTGATTTAAAAATAAGAAGTTAACTGAGTAAACTTGAGAAGAACTGCATTTTAATTTTAGTTTAGTTTATCCACGTTGTGCAAGGAACATTTTATTTAGTTGATAGGTCCAATAAGTCTCTTAATATATTTTATATGACTCGGAAGTAAAAGTTAACTGAGTAAACTTGAGAAAAACTACATTTTAATTTTAGTCTAATTTACCCACGTAGTGCAAGAAATATTTTATTTAACTTCTATGTCCAATGAGTCTTCTAATATTGTATTTTATTTGATTCAGAAGTAAGAAGTTAACTGAATAAACTCGAAGAAAACTGCATTTTAATTTCAGTTTAGTTTACCCACGTCCTGCAAGAAATATTTTATTTAGTTGATTATGTCGAGTGTCTTCTAATATATTTTATATAATTTAAAAGTAAGACGTTAACATACTAAACTTGATAAAAATGTAATTTTAATTTTAGTTTAGTTTATTCACGTAGTGCAAGAAAATGAAATAATCAAATAGCACCTCTGATCCACGTAGTGCAAAAATTATTTTAATTAGTTGCTGGGCCTTCTAATATCCGTTAAATATGATTTGGAAGAAAGCAAATAACTGAGTAAACTTGAACAAAATTTAATTTTAATTTCAGTTTAGTTTATTCACGTAGTGCAAGGAAATTAAATAATGAAATAGCACTTCTGATCCACGTTGTGCAATAATTATTTTAATTAGTTGCTGGGCCTTCTAATATCCGCTAAATATGTTTGAAAGAAAGCAATTAACAAAGTAAACCTGTCTAGCCCACCCCACCTCTGTGTTCATATGTTAAATAAATGTTATTATAGGATACAAACTAACAATGAAGTTTTAGGGTCACTGTTTATAATCACCAAATTCTAATTTTAATAAAAGGTCACATAAGATTGATTTTGGAGTTATCAGTGAAATGTAGTTTCGCAATTAACAGAAATTTTCGCATAAAAAACTACGTATAACCCTCTGAAATAGCTGTAGTAAAAGCAACTCGGTAACACTGAATTAAAATTTATACTACACATTTTACTAAATTCAATAACAATTCAAACAGAATGGATTTCCCATGTCCACTATATCATTATATAAAAATAACGCTACTGCAGATAAATTTTATATTTCGACACAACATATTTAAAACATTTGATAGAATATTTGTTTTCGAAATGCTCTTCATTTAGAACGAAAATAAAAACGCATTTATGGCAAATAACTGGATAATTCTAAACAGAAATACTTCAAGAGAATCCGCGCGATTCAACTCTGGCTTTTGCTACTATTAAACTAATTTCGCTTTTTGAAAACTTTCAAAATTAATTGTAACATTCATCCGATGTAAACTTAACAACATTAGTAAGCATTGAGAAACACCACCCAGACAACTCGAAGTAAATGATTAAAATCCGCTAAAGTTTTGCTTGCATAATTAATTAAGAATCAAAATAAAAGCTGTAAAAAGATCTTCCTCCAAATGACTTTTATTTAAAATTTAAATTAAAAGTTGCTACACAATAACACCCACTTTCTCTCTTTATTTGAGAGCAACCCCAGCACGAAAATAACGATTAAAGACAAATCTTCATCAACGATTGCATAAATCAGTTTTAAATTCAAACGAAACAAAGTATTTTTCATATATCCATAAATCGAAATATAATTACCTTCTGTATGAGCGTATGTATATCAACCAAGATAGAGGCGACTCTCGCCGGTGGTATATAAAAAATTACAACAGTCTTGGAAAGTTTCGCTTCAGGAATATGAAAGCAACAAAGCTTTCTACGTGAATATTTGAGCCATAAATACAACTGCGTCCGCTTGTGCCTTTTTTGCTGGAAGTCATAACTCAAGTACAACTAAATGTATTTTGCATAGATTCCTGCAAGAAGGCGTATATCAGAAAAAAATGGGAAAAGCTACGATGAAAAGTATACGCTCTACCAAAGAGGCCGTGTTAGTCGCAGTACCTCTCACAATATCTAAATATATAAAATGAAATAATAAATAACATTTTTGGCATTGGAGCGTAAAGTAATTATTTTACGCACGAGTGCGTAAGTAAATTGTTTACATACAACTTCGCTTTACAATTATCAAACTGATGACTATTCAGTGATAACGTAATACAATCAAATGGTTCATTTCGTTTTAGATCCTGATACATAAAGTAAAATGGGTTAAATACTAAAATAAATTGTAAATGTATTTTGCGTATATCATAAAAAAGGGAAAGGCAAAAGTGTAAAAGGGTCAGTGTTATATAAATATATGAAATGTAATAAAATACTAACTTTTTTGCACTAGCGTAATGCAATTACTTACGCACTAGTGCGTAGGTAAATTGTTTACATGCAACTTCTTCTTCACGATCTACCAAATTATCAAACTGACAATTATTCAGTAACACAATCAAATGGCTAAAGAGCTTAAATGTAGAGAAATAGAGTAATTATCAGTAGTAAGATAATTGTAGACTATTTCTACAACTCCAAATACTAACTTATTTTTGTACTAAATCGTAATGTAAGTACTTTAAGTTAGTTTGAAGTAGTTTCAATCCAGATAGTAGTTATTTATTTTAAATACCATCATTACCTTGCTACCTTGTTTCATTTTAGATCCTGGGCGTAAAGTAAAACAGATTACATACTAGTGCGTAGAATAAATTCTACAACTTATTGTAGCAAGGAGCAATGTTAGTCTCAGTATCTTTCACTTAACATCTAAATATATAATACTAACATTTTTGATACTAGAGCGTAAAGTAATGACTACGCAACAGCAGTTTATAGTAATTACTTTACGCATTAGTGCGTAAGTAAATTGTTTACATACAACTTCGCTTTACAAATTATCAAACTGACGATTATTCAATAATAATGTAATACATTAAAATGGGTAAATGCGTAAAGTAATTACTTTACGCATTAATAGATTAAAGTAATTCCAATCCAAATATTATTTATTTATTATAAATTACACCCACATGCAAAGGTCTATAATGACTTTACTACCTCATTTCCCTTTAAATCGTGGTGCGTAAAATGAATCAGATTACATACTAGTGCGTAGAATAAATTCTACAACTTAATGTAATCTGCGTAAATTTTTGCAAAGAGGTGTATCAGAAATAATGAAAAGTTTTTTTGGTACTAGAGCGTAAGTAACTTTACGCACTATTAGTTTAAAGCTGTTACTTACGTCCTACCAGTAGTAAGATAATTGTAGACTATTTTTCTAGCGGTAAATACCAACATACATATTTGTGTACTAGAGCATAATGTACTGACTACGCGATAGCAATTTATAGTAATTACTTACGGCCTAATGCCTTAAGTAAATTGTGCGTATTTTCACGTTTTACATTAAATTAACACCTATTTAGTGCCTTTTGTTATGAACTTTAATTTTCTTTGGTTACTATAGGTTTTGTTTTGCTTTCGTTTACGAAATAAGCACAATTTTGCTGTAATAGGTAAACGTTTTTTTATCATGAAAACTCCAGCTTATCAGTTACTGACGTGTTTCATAAAGAAACCGAATTGTGAATGCAAGTGAAATTATTTTAACATACAAAATATTAAACAGCTTTGTGAGTCCTTTACTACACATTTACCGAGCGAAGTATTTCTTACAAGGAAATAACTAAAAGTACGGAAATTTGGTGGTTTCAAGTTCTATAACTTGACGATGTATTGCATTACACAGGAATCAGTAAAATATTCCTCGGAACTCGGAAATAGACATAATTTCCGAACTATCAGGTAGCTTAGAACAAGACCAGGAGACGTATTTACTTTAAAATGTACCCAACAAAGAAACGTTCTACAGTTGCGGCATTTTCTTATTATTTCAATCGTAGCAGTATTCTGTGAAAAACTAGTATACATATCAGGACTTTTACGTTCAAAGACACTGAGCCGGAGCTTCATGTCAACTGTTGTAGAATTTAAAAGCTATTTTCAGTAAGACCACGAATATACAACATGTTTGTAGGAATAAGTAACGCACAGGACAGTATAAATTAAAATATATAAAAACAATATTTAAATATACAGAAATAAATAAAAAATTAATTTTGTTTATTTGAAGACAAATTGTTCAGCCTAAACCACAAATGTTTCTAAATTTTTGTAAAAAGCTTCAGGTCATCAGCACACAATACACTATTTTAATTAAATGATTAACATCATTTACACACAAATTAAATAATAATGGCCCTAAGCCAGATCCTTGAGGGACTCTAGAGTATATGCTAACAGAGAGATTTATTAACAAGGGATTTTTACATTTAGAACAGTTAATTGAGATGGTAAACAAATAACAGACAGCTCGTATAGCAGACCAAGAGAAATATCCGCAAACAAGCAAATCTGAACTTCCCAAAATATGTATTTCTATTGTTTCCAATATTTCATTGAATACCGCTTCCGTGCCTTTCAGGGACGTATATCTGCCGATCTTCCTATTAAATCTTTCAATTACAATTTGTAACGTCGATATTCCTTTACGGAGTTATCCGAAAACGATTAAGTTCCTTCAGCTTGCATCACCATAAAAAAGATTGATTATATTCGGATTAGTAAGTTCTCAGTTTTTTAACGGCCGATACGCCAGAGCGCGGGGGGACCGGCTGCATGTCTGGTTGATATTAATTAAACAAGGCAGCGGCCCTTGTCAGACGATGCAGCATTCTTTAGCATGGGGTAATGCCGAAATAAATGATGTTGCTATTTTGTTGTTTTCTATCCACCACCGAGATAAATCATTCGAAAGCGACAACTGCGACAAATAAACCAAAGTAATGGAGACGTTTATCACTGTGGCCCCTGTTACTCATAATTTCAGCGGTACAGCACCGAGCCATGTGGCTTATCTCTGGATAACAAGTGTCGCATTGAGATTGTGGAGTAGATTTTTTACAATTCCCCATCGGCCGAGCTTTGACGATCTTACACTATCCGTTCTTAGTCTGTTTTGAAATGGTATGTATCGTTATTATAAAATTTGCAATCAATTTGAGTGTTATTGTGTTAGTGGCAAGAGTGTTATGACGTCACGTGGAGAGTAAAGAGCGATTCTTGGATATTATTCGCGCCGGACTGCTGGGCGGTGCCGTTAATATTGTTATCCTATCTTTATAGCTTGACATCCATGCCATGTGTGTTCTAAATTGTTATAAATTAAATTTTATTTATATTTGTATTGTGTGTGGCTGTGATTGACATTATTGTCTATGAATAATGACTTCCTGAAATGTTGTTCTGTTTTTGGTTATACAACAGAGAGCCAAAGCGAATCGTGTTCCATTTTCCTAATAATGAAAAGATTTAAAAAATTAGTGTTGAAGCTTGTGGATGTAACAATATATGTATATATNAATTTATATTTTTATTTATTTTATATATATATATATATATATATATATATATATTAACCAAAATTGCTTGAATTAGTTCTTGATATTTTAAAACATCGACCTGTATTCGAAATTTTCTCCAGAAGATGTCAATTTAAAAAAAATTGTGCCATCGAATAAAGCAATCTTAAGTAATAAATTTTGTGACTATAATTGTTTTATAATTTTGTAAAGCTGCATTAGAATTGCAATATCCAAAGATGATAGGTATGCAACCATTTTTTACTTATTAGATACTTTACCACAAACTATAACCATGAGCTTTATTTATGAGCCACTTAAATCACTCTCCGCGTGACGTCACACGCCAAGCGAACCCATTCCGTATCTATTGGTGTTATTTATGGTAGAATAAACACATTGTGGATAAAAATGCGAAAAGTGCCGAGTTTATGTAAACGTGTAAGGAAGTGGATCTCACGATAATAAAATAATTGTATGAAACGTATACAACGCTTTGAAGTATATCTTTAAATATCTACTAATTGAACAATAATACGAGGAAACATTTTTGGAACCGCCGACATCATTATACATAAAGATCTGCAGTTAACAAACAGTTTTTTATCAGCTTATTAATACACCTCGACAAACTATCTTTTCACAAAAAGAAAACACGGTCGAAACATTAAACATTTCTTCTCTAATATTTAGCTTAAAACTTGAAACATTAAAAGATATAGGTACAATCATCAAAAACTGAACTGAACTGAAACAATTTTCCTGCTTAGCACAAAAAACGGTTTGTATTGTATTGCATTATCCTGTAAATTTCTATAATATGTCTGACATCGTCTTTAATTGATTATTATCGATAGATTTTTTAGTGAAATTTTCCAAATACGATCTTATAAATTTGTATAGATACGTTAATGAAAAATATGAAAGATATACTTCTGGTGGCAGAGAAAAGTGCCTGCAAATTCTTATTTCGTTGTCATAAGCTTTTATTGTATTTTAATTACTTTTTTAAGGAATTGAGACAGGTATATAATGAGCTTTTATGACTCCACGCCATTTCAAAACAGAATATAATAATAAATTTATACTTCCAGTAAAAAATACTATTTTTAAACATATTTTATGTGTTACAATTTTCTTCCCAGGCATATATTGATTTCTATAAGTAATTTTTAGTACTGCATTTTCACAAACTTAGATTTTTTTTCGGGAATTTTACTACACTGCAAATTAGAATTTAAAGCACACTACAATCTATGCTTTACACAAGCAAAAAATAATGAAACAATAAATAAAAACAGTGAAACCTTTTTGCATAAAAAAATTACGATTTATTTAAAAACTGGCTTAAAAAAATTGCAGTATACTTAGAACTTGCAATTTTGAAGACGTTGTAATCCTCAAAAGTTGAATAAATGCTGTTCTTCTTTATACAGGGTGACGCGCTTAAATATGATACAAGCCTGTAACTTCTTTATTTTGATTTTCGAATGTGGGTTAAAAAAACTCTAACTGTGATATTACTGTTTTTATTAATGCAATTCACGACCAAATAGGACGTGTTTTCTTGTCATCAAAACAGCTGATTGGTATTAGCGATTTTTTTTCCAAAAAAAAAACAGATTACGTATTCTCATTCAGCATCCCTTAAAACGTTTTATTACCAAGTTTCATCAAATTCGATACAGCTTCAGGCGAGCACTCCATGATATCGCGAAATGTAATAAAAGCGCTTGTAGCTTTATTTTTTGGTCGATTTCAAAAATTTTTTTACGGAATGTAGGATAAAAAAGCTCTATCTAACGCTGATACTGCTGTTTTTTATTAATGCAATTACATGGCCAACTAGTGCTCATCTGAAGAGGTATCGAATTTGATGAAACTTCTGTTTTTTTGGAAAAAAATAGCTAATATCAATTAGCTGTTTTGACATCAAAAAACGCGTCCTAGTTGGTCATGAGTTGCGTTAATAAAAACAGCAGCATTACAGTTAGAGTTTTTTTATCCTACATTCTAAAAAAAATTGTTTTGAAATCGGTCAAAAAATGAAGAACCTACAGGCTTGTATCACATTTAAGCGCGATACCCTGTATATTTCGTGAAGTGTGACATAATTTTTGTTTTCTGCCTTATTGGGTATAAACAATTTAAGAAATTGTGACATAAACTCTTGCACCAAAAGAAAATTAATAGAGACCGCGACTGTTTTGGTGAACTGTCAAATATGTGTTTCAAATTATACTTTGACCTTAGATCTTCGTTGGCTGTCAGTTATAAAAGATAAAGTTGAGTAATAATAGAATAAACATCATATGAAACAAATAATTTTAAACTATCCAAAATAATTAAAAGCGAAAACTAAAATAATTTCAGAAGACGAAAACAGATTTTCGAAACGTTAACAATTTTTGAAAGCGCGCGATATATATCTACAGACGTATTTTTTATATTTTGTACTTGTCTGGATTTTTCAGTGTGAAATTTTTGGTTGGGCAAAACTATTGACGCAAGAATTTATTTAATTAAAAAAAAACAGTTTTTCTTTATTTCTTTTTTATTAAATATGTTTAATAGCCTACTGTTGTTTTTATAAATGGGGACGCCCTGTATAAATAAGGGAGAATTCGAATAACCGAAGATTTCTGAAAAAAGCTTAGGAAAATAATGTTATTAAGTGGAGCTCTCTCCTATTTCCAAAAATGTTGGAAAAAGAAAAGAATAATATAAACGAAAACTAAAAAAACGATTATTATTTTTTTGTTTGTCGTGTTCCGTGTGTCTAATTGTTCTTTAAATTTAGATAAATATCGATTTCAAATCTTCAAAGATAAAGGAACTTGCAATAAATCAAATATTTATATATAATCATTTGTAAAAAAAATGTAGTCAAAAAAAAATAATTTACAAAACAAAAGTAAAAAGGTTTTCGAAATATAAACCTATAAGTGGTGTTTGAACTAATGCATTTTTCTACTTTTAGTTTAAAGATAAATTTGTCAAAAACAGCCTTTATCTGATCTTTGTAACACAGAGAATAATAACTATTTCTTTTAATTTTGCAGTGCAGTAAAGTGCCCAAAAAAATATTTAAAAAATGACATAAATAAATACTCTCAAAGGAGTACAATACAATTAGTAAATAAGAGTTTTTTAATTTCATTTTAATAAGGATTTTTCATTTGCAAGCACTGACCTAGACTTTTCTGAAACAGAATTAAAAATAAAAATTTGATAAAAATTGTAATACCAGTCAAGAAATTGATAAAAAATACAAAATTTACTGGGTTCAATTTTTGTTTTAGAAATGTGAGGGAGAGCATATTTAATAAAAAACTGTGAACAATATCATAAACTTTTCAAAATAGGCTTAAGGAGTTAATTTGCATAATCCTGAATATTTATAAACGATCCTCCACCTTTTTAAATAAACTATTTTTTATTTCCTTAAACAATATATGCATACAGAAATTTTCAATTTTGCAGAAAAATTAGAGGTTATGTCATTGATAATGCAAGTTATTGTTTGTCCAAATATAGAATTAATCGTCTGAGTTTGTTTTTAATTTAGTTGACGCGCTCTGAAAACAGTCTTCAAACGGCACATATTCAGTTTAATTAAATTTCAACACAGTTTCGAAAAATCAGCACATGTACCTGATTTACCTTGGATGGGCTGCAGCTGGTTTGCAGGGTGGCTGCCATGGGCGGCGCGAAATTAGAAACGGTGAAGGGTACGAATAGCATTGGCGTGCTTGAGGATGCCTGGGACAAAGAGACGGTGTTAGTGTTGTTGCAGTTGCAGGAGGTCGCGGCAGCCGGCGTCGGTTGTGCCACAGTTGCGTTTGCCTGTTGTCGAGGTTGCAGAGCAGGCTGAGCCACGATCTGTGGTTGGACCACTTGGACTTGCTGGGTTGCGGGATAGGGAGCCAACCGGTTGGTGGCTCTGTTGCAGGAACGTATGGGCCCCGTCGATGTGGTGGAAGCGGAAGCGGAAGCAGAAGCGTCGGGTTTCCAGACGGCGCAGGGGTACACGCCGACGAGGCTGTAGCCCACAAAGACCGGTGCAGAAGCCAAGGCCGTGGTTTAGAGGAACTCCGGGTGAAGAAATCGGCTGCTGGAGGCAGCGGAGGGTTTGGCAAAGGAGTCGGTTTCACTTCACACGTCACTCGCGAGCAAGCACGCGGCCTTTGTTTATAACTCGAGTGAGATTGCGTGGACCGGGATGCGTACGCGACCCTTCGATCATGTCACGTGGAGCGCGTGGTCGTGATGGTGTGCACTACGCCGAAGAAGTCCTTCAGTTACCGCGAGTTTGAAAACATGACGCGCGGGACTCGAAGTTGCGGCTGGCGGTTTCCAGCGTGCGCTTCAGTTCATAGCCGGGGCAGGTGAGGATCGGCGCGTTTGAGGTCACAGCCGCACGATAAATAAGCAGCTACAGAACAGAACAGGCCGAACAGCTCGGACGGCAGAAGCCGGAGGCGGCAACGCGCGCTTCTAGGATGAGCGGCGGGCGTGTCGCAGGCTCCCTGAAGCCAAACTCTGGCGCAATCAATGAAATATACACTGTACAGTACAGGACGAAGTTAAAACTTTATTGTGAGGACCAAGTTCCGCCGTGGCGTGCTTTGTTCTTGTGCAAGTCACAGCCGACGGATCGGTACTAATGCAGCCCTCGACGTGTAAGGACCGAGAGCCTTCTTTTCCAATTCTTAACACGCGTGTTGTGCTCCTGGAATTCCGCTTTCGATGGCTGTGTTACTTCGGCTTCCAACTGTCCAACGATTTGAAAAAAATGATAATCGAAGCATTTGTGCTTTTAATTCACTGTTTACTGATAAAAATTGAGCAAAAGAAAAGTGCGATAATGCTCGCCGTGAGTTGAAAATGCTGTTTTAATCCATAGTTGAACTTTTAATCCCCAAAGATTAATTTTGATCTGAATCAGGTGATAATTTGACAGCTGTTAAAGCTTATTATAAAAACAAACAATAAAAAAAAAAAAAAAAGGCAAAATGTTATCTTCGAGCAAGGACAAGATCTAGAAGAAGAAACTAAAAAGTAGCTCATGAAATACAGAAACCCAGACCACATACGTAACAGTAACAGCATTACACCAGTTGTTTAGTAATAAAAGTAATTGTAATATTATACAGGGTGTAACGGATGCTGATGGCCAAACTTCAGGGGGTTATTGTACAAGTTGTCAACAAAAAAGTATTATAAGCTTTTGTTGGGAAGTTGATAGTTGCTCTTTTATTTAACATTTTTTGATTTCAAAAAATGTTGTGCCTTTTTTCATAAAAACAAAAATATCTCTGTCATTCTTACAGCCACATCAAATTACAGCCACATCAAATTTAGACATACAGCCATTTTACAGCCACATCAAATTTAGACATACCATCGGAAAGAGCGTTAAATTTGCTACAAGACAAGCATATATGAGTGTTTAAAAAATCTTCTATACCAGGTGCTGTAAAAAGTTAAATGTAATAATTGTGAAATGAGCAAAATTAGTGGTATCTCCTTATTGGTGGTAACGCCAAAAATTTGTTAATGAGGTGGTATGTCTAAATTTGATGTGGCTGTAAGAATAACAGAGATATTTTTGTTTTTATGAAAAAAGGCACAACATTTTTCGAAATCAAAACACCAGTATGTAGTACAAACAACAATTTAAATCAACTTATTATTTATTATTATTATATTATACATCGACATAGAGAAGAAAAAAAAAATAAAACACTACTAAATATACACACTGTGTCCCAAAATGATGTAACAAAATTCATATTTTTTTTCCAGTTGAAATTTGTAAACAGAAATTGTCACCTTTCTGCAATATTTTCTATTTTTTTGAGCCATGTTTGACAGACCTATAACATTACCGACATTTTTTTTTAATAGGGCGCTCTATATTTTATGTTATAAATAGAATAGAATAGAATAAAGACGAATTCAACGATATAAGGTTATACTTTTTTGTCATAGTTGTCAAAAAATGGTGAATTAAATGAAAATAATAATTTAGTACTACTTTTTATTTTATTACAGCAAATGTTCAAAGTGGCCCCCATTAACCATTGCACAATACCCAATTTGGTGTTCAAAGTTATCAATTACATTTTGAATAACATTTGGTGTTATGTTTCGAACTTCTTCTCTGATACCTTTCTTTCTAGATAACCCCATAAAAAATCTAGTGGGGTTAAGTCAGGGAAGCGTGGCCCTCTTCTGCCTATGCATCGATTTTAGAAAACTTCATTAAGGTAATTTCTTATATAGAGGCGAAAATGTGGAGGGGCGCCATCTTGTTGGAACCAGACATCACCAGTAGGCATATCGTGCTCATTAGGGTTAGGAAAAACTAATTCCAGGGCTGAAATCAGCTTAAAACGAAAAAAATCAAAATAAATATCGCCTGTTAAATTGCCCTCAAAGAAATAGGGTTCCAGTATGACATTTCCTACTATTCCAGCCCAAACATTCACTTTTTCCGGCCGTTGTGTATACTTTTCTTGCATCCAATGCGGATTTCGTAGTTTGCCTGTTCACGGTTCCATTTAAGCAAAAGGCAGCTTCGTCAGTGAAAATTATGTGATTTTTTTTGGTTGGGTTGTCTTTCAAATAAATTTCTAATTTCCTCACAAAACTTTCTTCTGTCTGTGTCATCTGCCCATACTTCTTGTAAGACGTTAACTTTGTAAGGATGCCACTTTTGAGACTTCAGAGTTCTGTGAACTGATGATTTCGACAAGTTGAAGTTGGCTGTGATAGATCTAATGGAGAGAGTGAGGATTTTCAGTAACGGCGAGCATCACATTTAGACAACCATTTTTGGGCAACCATTTTTCAAAATAATTTAACAACGAATTCACGTTGTTAAAAAGAGAAACGAAAAATAGAGGGACTAAACGAAAGCATAACCCTTTGCATAGATCCTTTGAAGAAAAGAGAACACGTTATAGCAACAAAAATAAGAATGATTTGTAGATATCCTTTTCTTTTGTTTAAAAAGTAGAGTATTCTACAAGTTTTATTGCAGTCTCAATCTTCTAGGCTGTTACCTCATCTCTCAGCACAAAAAGTAGATGGATAGATGGGTGGATGGGTGGGTTTTATAGGTGGTACAGGTGGATGGATAAATATGCGTATTCATACATGAACGACTGGACAGAAAGATGTATGAATTCATAAATGGGTGGGTGGATAAAAAGATGGATCGAGAATTCTGAAACACGAATTATGCCATGAAAATAGCGTTTTTAAGCATTTTCATCTATTTTCCGTTTTTGAATGAAATTGGACCAGCTTGTCTGGCTCTATGATGGTAAATTGGAATTAAACGAGTGAAAAATCATACGTCTAGTGAGCTGGTAGAATAATTTGACTCTTTATAACTTTCGTCGATCGTAAATGAGGTTTATGTGAATTTTGACCTGGTTTTTGAATTTTCCTGAAAACTCAGACCCGTTGGGACAAATCTGAAGGCATGAACTACATGGGTCTGAATACCAGATCCGATACTTTTTTTTTGTGGGGCTGTGAATTGAACAGGAATATACCAGCACAAAATATAGTAGACATAATATACATACATATACACACAAAAAATATATATAGACAAAACTATAGTAGATATAAAATATATATATTCATCACACATAAATACCTAAATGTATAATAGACATAAAATATATAAAGCCTAGCAAGCAAGCCTAGGAACATTATGTGGATATCCTCTTTCAGGATATATTCCGTCAAGCTTAAATGCGACAAATTTTAAAAAATTTCTTTGAACTTTTTCCAAAGATTCAATGTGTGTACTATGAAAAGGACTCCAGACAATTGATGAATATTTCAATTTTGACCTAACAAAAGATTCATAAAGTAATTTCATAGTATGTATGCTGCGGAATACTTGAGAAGAACGTATAATAATACCTAAAGATTTATAAGCAGATGATGCAACTATCTCAATGTGTTTTATAAAATTTAATTTAGCATCGAAAACAACACCAAGATCTCTTAGTACTGAGGCATTTGCAACATAGAACTATCAAGGTTATAGTTATATTTGATGCAGTTAATTTTACGTGTAAAAGACATTACATTTATCTGAATTAAGAGGTAATTTAGGTATTTTGGTTGCACCAAACAGCTATCATATTTATTGCTGTTTGAAGCAGAGTACAATCAGATTCAGATGTAATTTCTGTGAATAATTTCGGATCATACAACAAACAGTGTACCCAGTTAACATTCGCAATTATATCATTAATACACATTACGAACAATAACGGGCCCAAAATAGATCCTTGTGGTACACCCGACCTCTGCTAAAACTTTTCAGATTTATGCCCAGAACGCGACGGACGAATTATACCCAATGGTTAACAACCCAGAATTTGTGCGTAGATGACGATCGCAATCTGCCTGTACCAAAAATAATTCCTTGAAGAATTTTCCAACGATAATACCCTCTTGGCTCAACTCGGTAAAATTCAGTTTAGGAAATATTTGTGATTTTATGTCTCAGTGCACATGGCGCCTCCACCATTTTTTTGTTTTTCATTTTAACTGCACTTAATTACTATGTTAGAACCGTACATATTTTTAAAATAGGAGCCTAGAAAATCTCACTGCCTGCTAATGTAATTTTTCATTAACAAAATTTGACAAACACACATAACACATCATCAAAAAAAAAAAAAAAACAAGAATAAGTTAAAGTGAATTAAAAAAATAATTTAAAAGAAAGAAAACTATCACAACACATTTTCCTTTGAATGAAGGTTTCATCGTCATTGGATTGTTCAAGAGTTGCTGACAAGCGTCCACACGATGTTCTTTCAGTTGTTAGATCATCAAAGGAGGAACTAATTTTGCTGCATCGATACATGTTCAATTTTTCAGTCAAAATTTCTTGACATGACCCAACTGAGACGCTAACCTGTTCTGCAATTTCTCTGAGAGTCAATCGGCGATTTGCACGCACCAGAACTTTCTCAATGCAGGAGTCATCAGTTGAAGTCGAATTCCTTCCTGGTCGAGGATTATCCTCAATTGACTGACGACCACTTTTAAATCGAACCGAAATTCTCTAAAATCTCTGATGTATGTATATGAAACTTAAAATTAGATATTCAATTCTTTACAATATACAGGGTGATTCACAACTTATCCAAAAAAATTTGGGAATAGATGTGGCATGAGAAATGGAGTCAGTATCGTAAAAAAAATTTTTGTAAAATCCTTATAGTTTCCGAGAAAAAAATTATTGAAGTTATAGTACATTCAACCACTACATAGCTGGACAACTGTAGTCTCTAGTGTCATTTGCAATACGCGTGGAGAGCCACGTGGCTTCAGCGACTCCGAATACTCAAATCGGATTTTGCAATCGTCGTTGCGATAGTATTTACCTGTTATCTGTGGTGTTTACAATGGTTTTTTAGTAGTTAGTGTCAAAAATAGGTAGTTAGTATCAAAAATGGTTTGCGTGTATAGCAATTCGGAGTTGATGGATATCGTTTTAGTTTATAGTGAAGCATTTGTGTTATGGTGAAGCAAGACAACATTTGTGTTAGTTAGTAGAAACTGAGTAAGACGGACCCAAATGTGTTTACACGTTGGTGGATAAAATTTTGAACAATTGTTGTAACATCGGGTATGTCAAATGATTTTATTATTTAAAAGCACAAATTAATTTTATTAATTAATAAAAGCAAAAGCAGTTGAATTTGCCGATATAAAATAGGTGCGATAAAATTCTATTTACATAATTCTTTACTTGCGAAAGTTTTTGTCCGTTTTTTGATCTTTTCTTTATAAAACTGTATTTATAAGGGTCCCATTTTTTTTTTTGGATAAGTTCTGAATCACCCTGTATGATAAAACAACAAAGGCCCAAAAACACTACCTTGAAGTACACCTATATCAACATTTAAGTCAGAAGATCATGCATATAAAAATTGCAAATATATTTCTAGTTGTTTAGTAGAATTTCAAGAACAAATTGAGTTATAAAAATCATCCATACACCTGTATAAATATTTTTTAATTAATTTCCTATTTCATCCAATTAGTAGACATATTTTATAAAATTCCCAGTACAATTTAAAAAAAATATGTGTAAATCGTCACACTAGTTTAAAAAATCATATTCCACTGAAGTAGGAATCTAGCGTACTCCCTTGGTGAAAATTTTCAATGTTTATTTCAAATTTCCCTCGCGATATTGCTCATTGCTGGATCGCTGTCGGTGATAAGACACGCTTTAATAAAACTTAAGTTTGTCCCCGTCACTTTTTTTTCATAGATTAAACGTATGATATACTTATACAAAGAACAGAGTCTCAACGATTACGCGTAGAAGTGAAGTTTGGGATGGAACAGATTTAAAGCAAATATTTTCTTATCCACCATATGAATGCGGCAAGATTCTGGGAATAAATTAGGCTTAACACAAGATAATTCTCAACGGAGTATGCTCTACTTAATTGTAGTCTGTATATCAATTTTATGGAACAAACTCACTGGAACCAAGTTGTTCAGAATACGTTCTAAGGTCTGAGTGTTTGGAAAATAGTGTAACAAGCTTGCGCAATTAGTTGTAGCGAAAAGCGGTACAGATAATTCGTCACTTAGAATGTAGTACTGTTATATCTAATATTTGATCTATACAGGGTGATTCAGAACTTATCAAAAAAAAATTGATTGTACAGGGAACCCTTACAAGTACAATTGTGTAAAAAAATTCTGCACGGTACTGTAAAACCTGACCTTGCCCAAAGCAAAGAATGTAGTCGGCATCTGGCACGGCGGCAAACTGTAACAAAAAAGGAAAGAACAAAAAATTGAAAGAATTTCTTGCGCAAGGAATGAAATATATAAAATTGTATAACACCTATTTTATATCAGCAAAATCAACCGTTTTTGCCGTTATTGTTATTATTAATGAATAAAACTAATTTGTGGTTTTAATTAATAAAATAATTTGACATACCTGATGTTACAACAACTGTTGAACATTTTTTCTACTGACGTGTAAACAGATTTGAGACCATCTTACCCAGTTTCTACGAACTAACACAAATGTTGTCTTGCTTCACCATATATTAAAGCGATTTCCATCAACTCCGCGTTGTTATACACGTAAGCCGTTTTTGACACTAGAAAAACTAATGTAAACAATATCGCAAAAACGTTAATACCAAAAGCGGATTTCAGTATTCGGAATCGCTTGGGACCACGTGGAGAGAGAGCGTATCGCGTACAGCGTACAACATGAATGACGCTAGAGTAGCCCAGCAATGTAAGGGTTGTAAATACTACAACTTCAATAATTTTTTTCTCGGAAGTTATAAGGATTTTACAAACATTTTTTTACTATATTGACTCCATTTTTCATGACGCATCTATTCGCAAATTTTTTTGGATAAGTTGGGAATCACCCTGTATACAGGATGTGTCCACCTAAGAGGGATCCTTCTGTAACTCTGTAACTGTAAAATTTATAAGAAAATGGTTTTAATAAAAGTTGCCTGGAATCATGTGTGCCATGTAAGGAAAATACGTTTAGCTTTACAAGGTGTTCCATTTTGCGTGGGCGCTACATAACTTTGTTATTTTAAATGGAACACTCTGTATATTATTGCATTTTTGAATTCCTTGGTTAATAAACTCTACCTATAAAGTTTATTAAATGTACTTGGTGTTTAAAACTTAAGTTATGTAGTGTCCACGCGAAATGGAACATCCTGTAAAGCTATTTAACGTTTAACGTTTATTAAAAGCCATTTTTTAACTTTTTGTGTAAGAACAACAACAAAAATCATTACGTGGCAGTTTGTTTTTTACCGTTTGCCATCAGATCATATCATGCCAGGTATGAAGTCAACTGGCAATTAGCGGCATTTCAGAGGTGGCAATACGGCATTTTCTGTTCACGGTTTATGTTTATATGCCCAGATTAGCTGTTGAAGTGACTGGATAAGAAAATTTAATTTAATAACTATCATATTAGCTGTTTTAACTATTCTAATTTACGTAGTGACAGTAGTATAGTTCAGCTAAACAATGTCATAGGTCATTGACATTGAAATTCACAAATAAAATACAAAGATACACTCTTTGGAAAAATAATAACATATAACTGTTTGTAAAAACTTGTAACGATCTTAAAAAAGTAAGTATCAATCAGGTTAGTAAGTATTTTCCTTTATTGTTTTTTTAAACGGTAAAAATGATTATTTTGAAACATAAATTAGTTTTATTTACATTTAGTAACGTATATACGTTGATTAATTAATTAATATTTAATAAATCATGTAAAAAATTTTGTTTTTTTTTTAAATATCGGTGCTTCGTCTACATTGATATCAAAAAATATGGTGACTTTAAAATAACACGTTGCTCAGCCACACAAAAGCAATATGTTTTAATAAATTGTCGCTTTGTAGGAAACAACTGGCAACACTGATAGTGCACTGATACAACTTAACAAGCTAATTCCTGGCATAAACAAGTATAAAGCGCAGTTTGAAAAACTATTTGTAACTCAACTGTCACGAATCAATTAATGATTTCAAAATTCGTACTAAAAACCGACATTTAGAGTTTCATCCTGTGTTATTCCTTTCTACAACCACTAATTGCGAGCGAATCGCCGGGAACAACTATTTCTGGCGTTTTTAATAACCGGTTAAATCCGTGGAATTTTTGTTAGTTTCCAAATTGGAACGGTATGTGTAGCGACCAACGCCGGTATCGCAAAAGAGGATGTACAAACAAAATGAATAAACAAAAGTCGGATTACAGCTGAGCTTTAAGGGACCCCTCACTAGAGTAAATACAATGTGACGGCGCGTTCAGGAGTATATCCAACGGATCTATAGGGAGTGTCACGGGCTATACGTATAGGTACTCACAAATCCGTTGTTTTGTGGTATTGTTGCTCATACAAATCTGTCACAATACAATTTTATTCCGCAAAGAATACGCAATAATTGGCGTAACGGCGTTTATCTCTCCCTTCGATGAAAAACGAAAATTATAGCGTACAACCAACTCCATCAAACATTTTTAATTATTTCATCAATTAGTACATTTAATAAGTTGTAAAAGATGGATCAAATAATCTTAAATAAACATAAATAATAAAAGCCGGGTAAATAATTCAGCAAAACGATAAAGTACTCTTTTAAGTGTGCCTAAGTATGTAAAATAATACCCTTATCTTTTTTTAACGATGCGAAATCTCCTTGTAAATGGGATGATTTGCGAAATCCGTTTTTTCCTTGAATATTGAGCCCGCCTAATTCGTATTTCTGGGTATCTCGCATACACGTCGGATCTTTAGAAGAGTAGAATCTATTCAAATATTTCCTTTTTGATGTGGCCGCTTCTGTGTCTTGTTTGACTGTACCTAATCCTGTGATCGCATCCGTCTCCTTAGGACCTTCAAATATCCTATATTTCGTCCAATTATTTCAATGAAGTTTGCCGAGCTAATTCCGGGAATACCCCAGTTGTTCTGACAGAACAAATTCGCATTTAAACAAGAGCAAAATAAATATTTAGCCCTGCTCATTTTTCGATGACCTTTTAACTTTGTAACACAAGAATCGAAATATTTATAGTTTTAAGGATACACACATTTGTATCTGTGTAAAGTATACATTCATTACACAAAAAAATATTCAGATAGGAGTTGTAAGATGTAAATAAGCCAATATTCTTAGATTTGAACTTGACATTAAGTTTCAAGGTCAAATATAAAATATGAAACAGAACTAGAGTGTTATCATACAAAAAAGATTCAGATAAAAGTTGTAGGATGTCAATAGCCCAATATTATTCGATTTGACCTTGGCGATAAGTGTCAAGGTCAATTGGAAAATATTAAACAGAACTAGCGTGTTCTGTTTAATATTTTCATGTTGATGTTCATGTCGTGAAGTTCAAGGAAATAAGAGATTTTTATGCCAACAATCAATAGACCGCCAAAATTTTTCCACTGTATCTTTGCAGGTCATTTAGAGGTCAAACTCATTTTTCTCTGAATAACTCGAGAAAAATGTTTCAAACAAAATTAAAAGAATTTGAATGGTAAATTAGATCGTAACCTTGAGAAGGTCAAATGACCTTCGCCACAAGTTGGAAGGTCAAACTAAGGCTAACATAATATCAAATGGAATACGCTATTTTTTATGTCAGCAACCGATACAGCCAATTTTATGTCGGAATCTAGAACCAACAATTTTTTTCAGGATGTCCGTGTCATCAATCATTTAAAGGTCAACATATGGATTTCTTGAAATACAACAACTTTTATCTGAAACTTTATTTGATAGGTCTCACTCCTTAAAAGTTATGTTTCTTGTGTCTCTTCTTTTTCTTCATGCGCAGTATCAGGTGCAATTTTTATATTATGTAAAAATGCATTGCCTTTTGTATGAAAAATATGTATTATATTGCGTATGTACATGTGTGAGAAATAATAATCCTTGTTAACACTAAATGTTCTTTTTCTGTAATTAATATATTATTCCATATTTTCCGTGAGCATGTTACGCCTCTGGCAGCAAAAGCGCACGCCAGACACAAACGTCGTTACTTAAACAGGACCATATAGACACGATTTGGAGTGTAATCTGATAATACCTTTCCTCTAGCTATATAATAACTATGGCTCATTTGCTTTACACTTGTACACACTTGACCACTTTGAGACGTCTTAATTCCACGTCTGAACTCTAATTTACGCTATTTGATAAATTGGAAAGCGAACCAGGAAATACTATCGCTAATGGTTCTTAGTAATTTAGATACAGACGTTTTCATCGATTCATTGTAATTTATGCGGCAAGTGTATGATTTTTTTACAATTCATCATGCATTAATTTATTACCGAGTAACTGTCATTTCGAAAATTCGAAAAGCATGACATATAACACGACTGCTACTAACTAGTGTCTAAAATTTGTACTTTACGCACTAATGTGCTTGATATGTATTTTACGCATAAGTGAATGAAGTTAAAGTTTATGTCCTGTACACTATGCGTAAAGTTAATATTTTACGCACCTTTGTAGCAAAAAAATATGTTTGTTTATATGTACTTTACGCATTAGTGCAATGAAGTTAGGTTTTACATTCTCTACATGTAGCGTGAACTTGATATTTTACGCAAAGTAGCATTAAAACGTGTTTCTGTTTAATGCTTTGTTAGAAACTGAGAAAATGTATTTCACGAATACTATGCATATATAAACTGGTGCGTAAAATTTGTACTCTACGCGCTAATGTTCTTGAAATATGTTCTTTACGCATTAGTGCAACGAAGATTTTACATCCTGTACACTAGACGTAGAGTTCATATTTTACCCACAGTAGTAGCAAACAATATGTTTCATGTTTTGTTAGAAAGTGAGAAAAAATGTGCCTCGAGACTATTACGAAAATATCAAGGCGTAAAAATGTCATAAGCACTAATGTACTTGATATGTACTTTACGCATTAGTGCAATGGAGTTAGAGTTTATGCCCTGTACACTACGCGTAAAGTTAATATTTTACGCACCTCAGTAGCAAAAAAATATGTTTGTTTATATGTACTCTACGCAATTGTGCAATTACTACATTCTCTACATGTGGAGTGAATTTTATATTTTACGCAAAGTAGCATTAAATAGTATTTTTGTTTAATGCTTTGTTAGAAACTGAGAAAATGTGTTTCACGACTACTATGCAGATATAAACTGGTGCATAAAATTTGTACGCTACGTACTAATGTTCTTGAAATATGTACTTTACGCATTAGTGCAACAAAGATTTTACATCTTGCAGAGTTCATATTTTACCCACAGTAGTAGCAAAAAATATGTTTAATGTTTTGTTAGAAAGTGAGAAAAAAAATGTGCCTCGAGACAGCTACGAAGATATAATCTAAGGCGTAAAATATGTCATAAGCAGTAATGTGCTTGATATGTACTTTACGCATTAGTGCAATGGAGTTAGAGTTTATGTCCTGTTCACTACGCGTAAAGGTAATACTTTACGCACCTTAGTAGCAATAAATATGTTTGTTTATATGTACTTTACGCATTAGTGCATTGAAGTTAGGTTTTACATTCTCTACATGTGGCGTGAACTTGATATTTTACGCAAAGTAAAAAGTATTATTAAAAAGTATTTTTGTCTAATGCTTTGTTAGAAACTGAGAAAATTTATTTTACGACTACTATGCAGATATAAACTGGTGTGTAAAATTTGTACTCTACACACTAATGTTCTTGATATGTACTTTACGCATTAGTGCAATGCATCCTGTACACTAGGCGTAGAGTTCATATTTGACCCCTAGTAGTAGCAAAAAATATGTTTGTTTAATGTTTCGGTAGAAAGTGGGAAGAAAATATGTTTGGAGACTGCAACGAAAATATAATCTAATGCATAAAATGTCCTAAACACCAATGTGCTTGATATGTACTTTACGCATTAGTGTAATGAAGTAAGCTTTTTCATCTTAACACTAGGCGTGAAGTTGATAAGTTTTGCACAGTAGCACCAAAAAATATATTTGCTTAATGCTTTGTTAGAAACTGAGGAGAAAAATGTGTTTACGACTGCTACGCAAATATGCACTAGTGCGTAAGATTTGTACTCTACGTCTTAATGTGCTTGATATGTACTTTACGCATGAAATTAAGTTTTATAATCCTGTGCCACTAGGCGTAAAGCTAATATTTGCGCACAGTAGTAATAAAAATAATATTGTTTAATACTTTATTGGAAAAAGCGAAGAGAAACGTGTTTCAATTATGAATGTTCCACTCTATATAACAGCAGGGTGGTTAAAGCAGAAGAATTTCCAACAACTTTATTTTATCTTTCAGTGTACCATTTGATGGAAACTGGATTTAATTAACTGTAAATAAGTAAGGACGTCAGTGGAGGCATGCAATAGAGGAATTTAGCAATCTTCCAAGGAATTAATGTTACAAGTTTTTAGCTATGATTTTTGCTTTGAAGTGAACGCGTAATTAACTTTCAAATGTACTTTTCATGCTGAAACTTTAATACCTTTAGGTTATTTATTACCAGCAACTATTAAATATTTTTCTTATTATTTTTCGTGTATTTATTTTTTGTCAGAATGCACAAAAACCTTCTTACTGGAAAAACAGCGTCAAGAAAGCTACTTTTCTTTACGAAATTAAATAAATACGAACTCTAATATCTAGATTCCAACAAGCGGACTTCTATCCTTTGCGTTGCACAGGTTGCTATTGAAAATGTTTATATAGCTTTAGGGGTAAATTCTACAGTCAAAAATAAAAAGTAAAAGTAAAGGTTACTTAATCAGATCTTTTCGAATAAACAACCTTAAGAGAGCTATTTTTCCGTTCAGTTGAAATTTTATTACCAGATTGCAAACAGATGCCGCTACATGACCCTGCTGCTACGCCAATGGAAAGAGACGACTAATTTGAAATACAATAAATTATTCATAATACTGCAGTACATAACTGCGCCAAGTACCATATTATATACAGGGCGCTTCTTTAATATGTAACTGAACTAGTTAACTTGCCAAAAATCACAATTACACCCCTTTGGAAGGGTAGGCTGAAATTCAGTTTTACTTTATTTTTCACAGTTGGAGAAACATAGACGAATGCAATTTGGGATGTTGCTGCAGTGGCGGCGGACTAATTATAACTCGATTGTTTCTTTGATTAGAAAAAAAAAGAACTTCTGATTCGTATTCAGAGAAACATGTACTAGGACCCCTGAAAAATTGACTTTTACTTAAAATTATCAACGTTGCCAGTATGTGATAGTTCTTTTTGTTATACTTCCTAACATAATCCAGATGAAAAAGGGATAGAAAAAAAGAATGTTTTATATTTCTAAAAGTTCTTATTTTACTGTTATTAAAGAACATCCTGTATATCCGATACTGGACAATTTTAGACTCTTTGTATTGCAACTATTCGTTTCGACAGAGGGTTACAACGATCAAATTTTATTATTTATCTCTCACTAAATGAGAAATATGAGAGTAGTAAGCGAAGTGCGTCATTTTTTAAGCCTCAAATAAAGTAAAGGTATTTGTAACAATTTGTACGAGTGCTATCTTCTTACAGTTTATTTGGTTTGATTTCCTTTAATTCGGGTGAGAGCAAAACTCTTAATGACGTGGAAAATAGGAAAATGAAATCTAAGGCAGACATTCTTTCCCGAGAGACATACATGTCGTAGTTTTCACTAAAATAGATGGTGGTATTTAGCTATAACTTCTAGCGGCACGATAGGCCTCAGCTTTTTGCCAGGCATCCCCTCTTGATTTATGCACCTTCTGAAAAAGGCTCCCAGGAATGCGAGCGGGGGTCATGAAACCACTTTGTTGCACTGAAATGAAGAGGAAAATGAGCCTGGAATAACCGTAACTATTCCAATTTACCATCCCACAACTTAGTAGTGTCTTTGGTAACATAAAGTATGTTAATTTAAGAGTTTAAAGCTCAGTTTCTTAAGTGAAATTATTGTCGTTAACTTAATGTGCCACTCGAATTGATACCAGCAGCTTTAAATATGCCATTATTGCCAAATGCTCCGACTCTGGTTATTTATATTACGATTTACCCGCTTTTGGAATTCGCCAGCCCATATAGTCATTAACAGACGCATAAATACACTTCCAGGGAGCAAACAACTTCGAATAAGCTCGATTAAATTACTAACTACCAACAAAACTCTTACATCTTGCTCCTATTTCCAGGTAAACGCCTAAATCCAATAATTTCTTCACAAACTGCAATGTAGGGACTACTAGATTTACCAAAATTTTCGTTTGCATGGATAACCGGTAAACCACATGAAGAAAAAAGAAAGGAAAAATAAATTAGCACTTAATAAAAAATGTCCCAAAATAATGGAACAAATTTCATATTTCTTTTCCAGATCAGATTTTAAAAAATCGCCGAAATAGGTCAATTAGTAAATAGAAATTGTCACTTTTCTGCATTATTTTCTATTTTTTTGAGCCATGTTTGACAGACCTAAAACATTACCAATTTTTTCCACAAGTAAGAAGTGGACCTTATTTGTGGAAGGGCGAAATGGGCGGTGACTATTAGACGCCTTCATTATAGCCATCTTTCTCTATCGCACGGATTTCTATGACTATCTTTATCGCTCTCACGTAACGGCCGATGAACCATGGGGACTTTCCGACCCTGTATATCAATTTTGTAGGAGTTGGAAGTTTTAAAAAACACTCTGTATAACACCAAAATTTGTATATTGAAAGTAAAAGTCCACGACCCAAAAATTATCAAAATCGAATAATACGCATTCGAGTTATTTACAAAATTCAAAAAATTTTCACGAACTTTTAGGCCATCTAGCGGCGATTTCGGATATAGCCTAAATCTGACTATTTTGAGTCCACGAATCTGTGGTCTTTCTTTGTACACGTTATTCTGGGACACCCTGTATATGAAGAAAAATGTACCTTGATCTCTAAGGTGGATCTTTAGATCAATCAAAAGATCATAAAAGATTTATATAAAATTACTCCCTAAAATAATAGTTATTGTGAAGCCACATCCAAAAAACTATTCTTTTAATTATTAAAATAGTTTCATCGATGAGTTGTCTTTTTAAAAATGAAACGATCGTCTTACATTGCCAAGGCGCTGCCGGAAGAATGATTAAGTTGGTTCCTGTTTTCAATACGCCGCCCCTTCAATCAATAAACTTGTTAGAATTGTCGAAATAAAGTTTTTCCTTGTCTCCCAACATGTATCAATTTGAGGTAGACCCCAATAACCGCATACATCAGGCTGTCCATTCGGCGAAGACCGCCTACTGTTAGCTGTCGATATTCTAGAAACCTGTTGTACAAACACGGTACGTGACGACGACAAGGAGAATTGCCACACTACAGGTGTTGCTGCAGTAAAAGTTGCAGGAACAATTACGGTTTCGTAAAAGTTCTATAGAATCTGGTATATCCTCTTTAATTTTCAAAAAAATTGCGAATTTGCTTGTGACGAGTAAAATGTCCCATATTATTCCTAAAGGATTATATTTTAATCACTTTATCGCCCTTTATATACAATACAAGAAAAATAATTATTATTTCAAACAAAGCAGGGCAGAAAAGGATACAGGTGTGTGTTGTAGAACTAAAGTGTATTTTAATCTCGATTGGTCTTCGCTCCCAAGATTTAAAATACACTTTGGTCCCTAGGTTTGCAAACCAAGTAAAGGGTTCTATTTTATCCCCAAGGGATAAAAATTACCTTCAATTATTCCATTTACAGAATAATACACTTTAGTGCTCTTGTGTATAATACATTGTTAATTTTAGTTATTTCAGATAAAAAATAACGCAGCTATATGTATATTATAGGATTAAGATGTACTTTAATTTCGACTAGTTGGTCTTCATCCACGTAATTAAAGAATGCAAAGTGTATATTATAAGACTAAAGTATATTTTAATCTCGATTAATTTGTCTTCATCATCGAAATTAAAAAATGCACTTTAGTCCCTAGGTACATAATATGTAATATTAATTTGCACTTGACGAATTAAAAGTGAAATATTTTGAAAAATTTAATTTATTTTAACCTTTAAAATACACTTTAGTACCTCTATATACGATATGCTATTCATTTCACTTATTTCGAACAAAGCAGGGTAGAAAATAGTATGAGTATATATATTAGAACTAAAATCTTGGGCCTACACTTAGATTTAAACGAGGCACTTTAGTCCGTTAAGTATATCGTATACAATTTTATACTATGTCAATTAAAACTTGTTTCAGTTTTTATTTTAAGAAATTAATACGTACATTTTATTCCTAAGGGATTCATTTTGTTTTAAAAAACTCACTTTAGCCTATTATTATATATACTATTAACTTAAATCAGTTCAATCATTATAGTACATACTAAAATATATTTTAAACTCGGATATTAGTCTTCGCATTGGGGTCTAAAATATTGCACTTTAGTCAGTCAACCTTGGGTTTAAGCGAGTGAAACTTCACATTTTATTCTCAAGAGATTAAATTTAGTTTTATTCATCTCGTTATCACTACACACTTTAGTCCATTTTAGTTTTTTATTGTAGGACTAAAGTGTCCTTAAAACCCAGTATTAAAAATGTAGCCCCTTTTTATATATTTTTTTTATATTAATTGAAATCTGATGCAAATAATTAAACGAAATCAGAGCGACGAGTTTGCTTAAAAATGCACAGCCTGATGGCTTTATGATTCGAAAATATTTGGGTCCGCTTTCCAACTGACATTACAATTCGTTTATGTTATAGAAATCTTAAAAGAAACATCTTGATGCGGTCCCTAGTCACTTGGCTCCACTTGGCACCAATTCCCTCCGTCCGTCCTCTCCGTCTCCGGCCCGCCGCTTGCCGTTGTCGGCCACGTTGCTTGATTTCCCTCCGGGTCTCTCGTTTTGCAGGGTGCGATTATGTTAAGTGGATATTTCAGTGGCTCATCTGCTACGGATGTCGCACTTCGATACATTGCAACATATTACTTTTAAAATTCTAGCGGTGCTCAAATTCGTCCTTCCGCAAAATACAAAGCGGTGGTACGACGGTTACTGCCCCCTTAACGCCTTACTTGCGGAAAGAGAAAGTTTCTGTCACCAGATCACCAAATCAGAACGCGAAAATACTCGCCATTAAAAATTCTTACTGGAAACTCAGTAATTACACCAAGGGACTAAAGTGCATCATTTAGTCCGAAAAGTGAGGTCTACCATATCATTCAAAGGATTAAAAGTCATTTTAGTACACTTCATGGCATAAAATAACCGATAATAGCATTACACAACAAACTAACCTTAAAAGCAACCATCAATTAAGTCGCCTTAGTGCTCTGGTATATGAGATGTTGCATTTCATGGCGTGAAGTAATAATCATAATAGTTATTATATATCAAGAGACTAAAGTGCATGTAGGTAAGCTATTCTTACACTTTATAGTCTGAGATAACTAAACTTACACAACATGACTAAATTGCATTATTTTATTGCCATAGAAGTTTGTTTAAAACAGCCATCCGAAGGGTAAAAAGTCGCTTTAGTGACGTAGTATATAAGCATTTCATGACCTAAAATAACTAATAATATTGCACACCAAGAAACTAAAGTGTATTTTAGCCTCAAGATGTATTTGCAACAACACCACAAGTCTATAGGCAATTTATACGTTTCATGAGCTAAACTAACTATAACAGAAACCCAAGGGGCTAAAGTGCTAATGGTGTAATCTACATCACTGGAAGGATTTATTAAGTCATTTTAGTGCTTTAATATGTACATAAGCTATTATTCAGACTTTATAGCCTGTTATAACTAAACTAATTGTAAGATATACATAAAAAGACTAAGGTGGAACCTATTGTTCTCAAATGTAAAGCTTTTATCCGAAGGATAAAAATACACTTGCTCTAATCTAATACATAACCACTTCATGACCTAAAATAACAATTGTTACATACCAAGAGACTAAAGTGCATCTTTTAGCCCTAGATGCAAAATGTACTTGCAAAAATCACCAGAGGGACTAAAAGTCACTTTAGTATATAATAAGCTATTTTTACATTTCACTGCCTAAAACAACTATAACACAGATTATATGCCAAGGGACTAAAGTGCATGTTTTAGCCCTGACGGCGAAATCTTCAACATCATCGTAAAAGTCACTTTAGTGCTCTTGTATGTAAACTACGTTTGCGCTACATGGCCTAAAATTACTAATAATATAGTTTATTATGCCTAGAGACTAAAGTATTTTAGCCTTACAGGCAAAATGTACTTGCAACAATCACCAGAGGGATTAAAAGTCACTTTAGTGTATATAAGCTAAGTTATTTCACATTTCACTACGTAAAATAACTATAACAGAGCCAAGGGACTAAAGTGCATGTTTTAGCCCTAAAGGCGAAATCTTCGAAACCATCATAAAAGTCACTTTAGTGCTCTAGTATGTAAACTACGTTCGCACAACATGGCTTAAAATCACTAATAATGTAGTTTATTATGTCAAGAGACTAAAGTGCATATTTTTTCCCTAAAGGCGAAATTTACTTCCAACAGTCACCAGAGGCATTGAAAGTCGCTTTAATGCTTTAGTATATAATTTATTTATATTTCACTACCTAAAATAACCATAAATGTGATATGCCAAGGAACTAAAGTGCATGTTTTAGTCCTGAAGGTGGAATGATCAACATCAACAAGAATTAAAATCACTTTAATGATCTAGTATATAAGCTGTTCTTGCACTTCATAACTTAAAATGACGAATAGTATTCCTTATTTTAAGCTACATTATATACGAGTGCTAAAGTGCAACTTTTAACCCGAAAGATGAAATATGTTTGCACCAATAACTAAAGGATTATTTAGTGCTTTAATATGTATATTAGTGCATTTTGCGACCTAAATAAACTAATGGTACTATACATACAACAACGGCCTAAAGTGCATCTTTTAACATCGAGAATGATATATTTTGCTTTAGTTGCTTGTTTAGTTGAATTAAAATTATAAAAAAATGCAATTATTTATTAAACTGATACGACATGTTGAGATGTTTATAAAAATGCAAAAATATTTTTGGCATGCCTGTGTGGATACTAGGCACCCGGTATAGCAAAAAATAAATTAAAATTTCATTGCCCGTTAAGGGGCTATGGGGGTCCCCAGCGTTCCCTCTGAGCCTGTATAATGCGACCTTATAGTTACCTGAACTCCAGCATCTTGAAGTTGTCAAGACCCTTGGATTAAATTTAGCTATATAGAGTATAAGAAAATCTCAACTCGCCCGGCTCTAGGAAGCTAGGAACTTCGGTGTAAGTCACTTTGAAGTAAATGCGGTTAGCCATTTCGAAACTAGTAGTACCTTATGGAAATCTTAATAGATAAGGTACGTGTCAAGTTTTAATGATAGTGTCTCTAAATGTACAGAAGCCATTTTCGATGTCATCAAAATGGATTCCTAAATAATTTACTACCCCTTGCTCAGCACTTAGTTTAAGTGAGATTAGATGTATTACAGTGGAAGTTTGTTGCTCGGGAACAATTTTCATTTTGGGAGTATTTTAACGCGACACATTATTTTGTAAGATTAATTTACTGTGTACATGTTACAAAAACAGTACACCAAACTTTATAATGAAATGTTTCAATCACTTGCACTTTACAAATTTTAAGTTTTGTTTTAACCTTTACTTTCGTGGAGTAAAGTGTCGCTTTTAATCCCTTAAGATTACGCACGGGAAAGCCTAAAGTCACAAACTTCATCGTAGATATTAAAAGATGCACTTTAGTCTGTAAGAAATAATATGCTACTAAATTAAAACATGTTCTGGACTTTGCAGATTTAAAGTGTTACCTATTTACTTACAGATTAAAAACTGCACTTTACTTAAAATAAACTTTGTTGTACTTTGTTACTTTGTTTGTTATTATTTTAATCTTTATTTCGAAGAGGGAACTGTCACTTTTAATCAACTGGAATTAGATTTGCTTTAAATAATTTTGTTTATTTCAAAACACATATTAATGCCTTTAATACCTCAGGTGTCAAACTCCATTGTGGTGATTAAAACATGCACTTTAGCCCCTTACTAAATGAATACTATTTAATTATGATAAAATTCCACAATCCGTAATTAAAATATATCATGTTACGGTGCTAAAAAGGTAATTTTAGTTTTAGTTTAATTTTTAATTAAATATAGAACTAAGAGTGTGTAGTAATAATGTTTACATACAATGCGGTTTCCATATAATATAACCTTCTGTTTACCGTACATAGTTTTCAATGAATTTCTTTGTGGTCTTATCGATGCGTGGATATATATTAAACTGCCACGTTATAAATACATAATTCCTTAGAAAGGAGGGGGCGAAAAATCGGGAATTATTCTAATAAATTTGCAGTGACAATAAAGTTAATCTAAATAGATGCATTTAGCTGTCGGAAATCAACCTCAAAATGATAAACGACGTCTATTGTAAACTTCCAAACAATCTTGTGATGTAGAAACAGCTTCAAATAAACGGTTGACACAATTTTAAAACAAATTACCCAAGTATTGATCTTTTCATCAAGTGCTTTTCCAACTCAATATATCGCACAAGAGGTAATATAAAACTAATACCCATTCAGGAACAACTGCATTTTAATAACAATAGCAGATGCCTTTTTTCGACTGCTGATAATTTAATACATATCCTCATTAAGCTAAGAGAACCGTTAAAATAATATAACTTCGGTTGATATAACGTTAAAAGTTGAAAATATAACGTTTTATCTTACACGAGTTTTCAACCGAACGTTAAAAAAACGTAGTAGTAGTAGTATAACTTACAAGAAACGTCAAGTTAGTGTTACGTAAACATTATAATTAAACGTTATAAAAAAAGGAAAAATTAATAAAATTACATTTAAAAGCAGTTAAAATAACGTAATTTTGAGTGAAATAACGTTCAACATTGAAATTATAACGTTTTGAATTACATGAGTTTTCAACCAATGAAACGTTAATGAAACGTAATATAACTTACAAGAAATGTTAATAGCCTATGTTACGTAAATATTGCAATTAAACTATACAAAAACAGGGAAAATTTAATACTATAAAATTCAAAAGTATAGCGTTAAAGGTTGAAAATATTTTAAATTACACATTACATTAATTGTAATATAACTTACAAGAAACATTAAATACATAGGTTACACAGACATTACAATGAAACGTTACAAATACAGGGATTTAACACAATAAAATCTAGAAAGCGTTAAAATAACATAGTTTTAGTTGATATAACGGTAAATACAACATTTTAGATCACACGAGCGTTAAATAAACATAATACAACTTACAACACACATTAAGTGCATGTGTTACGTAAACATTATAATTAAACGTTACAAAAATAGGAAAAATTTAACACAACGAAGTTTAGAAACCGTTAAAACAACTAGTTCGGTTGCAATAACGTTAAAAGTTGTAAATATAACGTTTTAGAACTTTCAACCAAACGTTAAAAAACGTAAAACAACTTATAAGAAACATTAGGGGCATAGCTTACGTACACATTACATAACGTTAAAAAACATTACACGTTATAAATTTAAAAGCCGTTAACGTAACGTAATTTTGGTTGATATAACGTTGTAGATTGAAAATATAACGTTTTAAATTAACGAGTTTTCAACCAAACGTTAATGAAACTTACAAAAAACGTTAATAGCATAGATTATGTAAACATTACAATTAAACACTAGAAAAATTTAATACAATCATTTAAAAGCCATTAAAATAAGGTAGTTTTGTTTGTATAATGTTAAAGGTTGAAAATATGACGTTTAAATTACACAAGTTTTCAACAAACGTAATATAACTTAACTTAGCATATGATACATAAACATTACAAATATAGGAAAAATGTAACACAGTAAAGTTTAAAATAACGTAGTTTTGGCTGATATAACGATAAGGGTTGAAAATGTTACGTTTTAAATCAACCGAACGTTAAACTATAACTTACAAGAACTTTCGTTAAATGCATAGGTTACGTAAACATTATAATTAAATGGTATAAAGACAAGGAACATTTAACATAATAAAATTATTATAGTTAAAAGAAAATTCAACGGAAAAAACGTTTAATTAATTGTATGTTTGTGCAAATTTGTGTAACTCCATGCAGTGAAGCTGCAATATAAAAAGCCTCAAATGGTAATTATTTTGCTGCTGAAAAACCGTAAAGGAACGTCAAAATTATATTTTAAAATAACGTTGATTAGCGAGACATTTCAATGGTTATTAGCTAAAGTTTAAAGTATCAATAAACGTTATTTTTACGTTATTCTCCATGAGTTTAACATTTTCGTCTAATTTTATTTATTCATACATATTGATATTTGTACTTCAATTTATCCTTTTGGTGTTTGTAAACACCATGTGTATATAGGGGTAACTCCACAACATGTCAAACGTAAAGTAAAAGAAATTTCTCTCAGTGTAGCGCATTCGCCGAAGAATTGAGACCACATTGAGGCCTTAAACTGTTCTATTGAAACCGTTTGATTGAGAGAAAGTGAAAAGGGAATTGAATTGGAGGGAACACGCGCCAGGTGGCGTATATTTGACTTCGCTTGTAAAACCATTGTAATTGATTATTCATCAATTGGAAAAGAATGAGACTACAACAGTTCTCCTTCTCTGGGAGATAAATTAAGAATTGAACGGTTCGTTGCATTTAGTCGCCTTATGAATTAGCCCCCTTGATAAATATAGGCGGCAAATTCTCATTAAAACAAAAGTGAGGAAATAAAAAAGTTTAGTCCGCGCTGGATTGATTCGGGATAGTTTTAATAAATCAATATTTTGAAGAAGTAAAGAAGTTTTTTATACTGTCTGATGTTACTTATTTGTGACATAGACTTTTTCTTTTTAATTTTTACTAATAGTTTAAATTTGTTGTTAGTGTCTATTTCCATAGTTAGAGATTAGAGGCAGATGGAATTATACGAATGTTATTCCAAGGATGATCACAAATTTTTGGTCTCTCGTTTTTTTTAAAACATTCATTGTGCTCGTCTACTCTAATATTTACAGACCTTTTAACTTAATGTTTATTGCATTCACAATGTATGCTATAAATACAATTTTGTGAATTTTGGACACCATTTTTTGGGGCGTCTCTGAACTGTTCTAATGTTTAATTTGTTACCTATTCTCCTTAACTTTTGAAGTGCGTGATGTATAGTGATGTCTATATCATATTTTGTATTTTATATCTTGTATCTTATATCTTGTATTTGGTATCTTGTATATTGCATCTTGTATCTTGTATGTTGTATCATGTACCTTGAATCGTGTATCATGTTATCTTGTATTTTGTATCTTACGTCTTGTGTCTTGTGTCTTATATCTTATATCTTGTATTTGGTATCTTGTATGTTGCATCTTGTATCTTGTATGTTGTATCTTGTACATTGTATCTTGCATCATGTATCTTGCATCTTGTATCATGTTATCTTGTATTTTGTATCTTACGTCTTGTGTCTTGTATCTTATATCTTATATCTTGTATTTGGTATCTTGGATGCAGTATCTTATACATTGTATCGTGTATCTTGTATATTGTACCTTGTATCTTGTATCGTGTATCCTGTATTTTGTATCTTATATCTTTTGTCTTGTATTTTGTATCTTGTATCTTGGATGTTGTATTTTGTACATTGTATCGTGGATCTTGTATCATGTATCATGTATCTTGTATCTTGAATCTTGTATCTTGAATCTTGTAGCTTTTATCTTGTATCTTATATCTTGTATCAAGTTTATCTAACGTATTTTGTCTTGTATCGTGAATCCTGTATCCTGTATCTTGTATTGTGTACATTGTATCTTGCATCTTGTATCTTGTGCCTTATATCTTGTATCTTTTAATTGTATCCTGGATGTTGTATCTTATACATTGTATCGTGTATTTTGTATCTTGTACCTTGTATCTTGTATCGTGTATCCTGTGTTCTGTATCATGTATCTTATATCTTGTATCTTGTATTTGGTATCTTGTATCTTGGATGTTGTATCGTGTAGGTACATTGTATCGTGTATCTTGTATTTTATATATTATATCTTGTACCTTGAATTTGTATCTTGTATCTTGTGTCTGCATTTTTCAGTGTGGGATTTTAACCACTTGGCGCAAGGGTTTCTTTAATTAATTTTTTAAATTTTGTCCAGAGGTGGTAAAAATTTTTGCTTATTGGAACCCACTCGCGCTTCGGTATATTTTTGGTGAAGATATAAAGGTGCCTTTTATTTTTTTTATGACAGTAACAATATTCTTTGTAGAATACATTTCATTTTGTTGTTGTTAGGAAATGGGTTTTAAATTAATTAATAGAATGAATTATAACGGCGCGATGTTATGAAAATCAATTCGTTCTAAAGCCAGTGAAAAGGTAAATCGATAATGACAGCGAGAGGCAAAATTAATACCACCAATTAAAAATCAGCGTTGTATCTGTTATAAATTTTCTGTATTGTACAAATTGCGAGATTAGTATCAAATTTAGGGAACACCGCCTTTAATATACATATATAAATATTCATCTGTTAGCGGGTTGTGAATATTTTATAGTTGCAGCTCATGATCGCAACCCTCGAATTTTTTAGTTATTCGTAGCTCGGGGCCCTCACTGTTTTTAGAGCGGAGAAGACTTTATCTTGATTTACTGATTGGAACTAAGGGAGCTTAAGCTTAAGTAAACCGGCGAGAATTTTACTATAAAAAAAACCGCCAAGTTAACCCTCCTGCAAAATATTTAATTTCGCTCTCTTATCCGGTCCGGTTTTCATCACGGTTTTTATCCGAACTCGATTGCGGAGAATACCTCGAAACAGATTATGATTTTATATTTATGCATCCTCAAGTAGGGGAGTATGCAAATCTAATCAGATTTGCATACATTTTTTATGCAAATTAATTTTTCTTATCAAAATACCCCAACAAAGACGTTTGATTTTCGCTAAATTATAAGCGAAGTTTGTGTCGCGTAAATTTAAACCAACTGAACTGGAATAATGGTACTAATTGCGAAAAAGTTACACTCCTCATCTCGCCACCCTTTAAAATTCATTTAAATAATTATTACGTAGGTGCTTCATTGGACATTCGCCAAGGAATTTGTTTGGGTAAAATATTCTACACGTACAGCTGTGGACAATAAAATATGCCATTGATGAAATAGAAAAATAGTTCCTATTCAAAATGATGCTGTTGCAAGAAAACGACAGATGAATTATTCCAACCTAACGAAAACGAATAAGAAAATGTTTACAAAATTGGTTCCACATTTAATGGAATATGAAATCTTTGAAAGCCAATATGCTAATGTTGAACAGGAACAAATTTAGAGACTGAGATACTTACTATAAGATATTTAAATACCGTGGAATGAGATCCCTGGTATCAGTATTCATAGATTACCTACAAGATTTCAAGTATGTCATATGTTGTAACAATCAGGTGAGTAAACAGATTATTTACTTGTTTTGGTGTATTTCATTTATCATTATTTATTTATTACTGTTTGAGTTTGTTGTTAAATTTCCTGTTACGTTCTGTTTTATAGTTTATCTTATTTGAAAGAATTAAATTTTCGTCTAATACACATCTGCTTCTTACAACAATAGCTCCTATTTTGGCGGGATACTTTATTGTCCGCAGCTGTACTATTTCATCACTTTTTTACGTTGGCATTTCATTGAGTGTATCACAGTTAAGCGAGTAGCTACTGTCTTTATTAGCACTACCAACTTAGCTCTATAATCAGACTCGTCAGAATTGCCAATATAAATGTAATAAACTTCCATGTCAGAATATCCCTGTAATCTTTTTGAACAATTCCAATGAAAACTAATTATTGACTGACATAATTTAACACCGATCATCATATTAAGAAGCTGCTATCAAAGACGTAATTGTAGAAGACGAATGAATTGGAATTGTTTACTTTTACTTTCCAAACCACATCACTACCAACGTCTTCTACCTTTAAGTGAATACAAATCGTCTTTGTAGATGGTAATTGCCGTCGCAATCGACAGAATGAACGTCACGTTCAATCACTACCCCAATCTAGCCTGTTTGCCATTTGGCATTATCGATTCTTGTCTAACAAAAATAGGTACCTATTATTCAACTTTATAGGGTAAAATTGTGTCACAACAAGGAAACTGTAAATAATCCGTGTATACTTAATACAGTGTATTAAAGTGCTGTTTTAATCCCTAAATTGCCACATTTAATCCCTGAGCGACAAAATTTTCTTCCCTCAGTCAAAAACAAAACAATAAGTATTTACTTCTATAATATACTAAAGTGCAAGAAGCTAAAGAGTAACAACTAAATAAAGTAGAAGTCTAAAACGCTGCTTTTAGTTCCAGGGTAGAAACTAATATTCATTAATAGTTAATTTTATTAATTTCGGACCAAGGAATGCAAAAATAATATGCCTTAGAACTAAAGTGCTTTTTAGTCCCATGGAAAACTAAATACCGAATTATTAGATGCATTTTAGTCCCTCTTTATAATATACTAAGAAAACGCTTGTGGAATAAATGGAAAAAATAAGAGACTCTTGGGACAAATCTCATTGAAACATGCACTTTAGTTCTTTAGTGCACAAATAAATAAAAATCCTGGGTAATTTAACAATTGTTACAATATACTAAAGTGTAAGAAGCTAAAGACTAACAACTAAATAAAGCGAAAAAATAGTCTAAAGTGCTTCTTTTAATCCCAGGGTTGAAATTTAGATTCATTAATTGTTAATTTTAGTTATTTCGGACCTAGGAATGCAAAAATAGTATATGTCAGAACTAAAGTGCTATTTAGTTCCATGGGAAACTAAATTTCTTCTGAGTTATTAGACACATTTTAGTCCCTCGGTATAATGTACAATACTAAGCAATCACTTGGAGAATAAATGTAAAAAGCAAGAGACTCTTGGGAACAGCCTCGCTGAAAGATACACTTTAGTTCTTTATTACACAAGTAAACCACAATTTTTTTAGTACAACAGAACAGCATTCCGAAGCAGTATTAACAGAACTATCCGGAAAGCTAATTAAGTAAATCTTCCATTGTATTTAATTAACACTGTAATTATTTTACTTGGCGCAGTACATTATAAGGGTTCATCTAGATATTTATTACGTAAAAGGAGAAATATTTCACGGCTGAATTAAGAGAATTTGTGGTCCTAATCCTACGAAAATTAAAGTTAAATGGTTTGATATTTAGCTTATTGCTTTACTTTCCTCATTAAAACGCATCAGTAAACTTTTCCTGTAGTAATTACGAGAGTTTCTTTAACAAATTTATTTTTAGTATTTATGCGGTCTAACGTGTAAATTTTTACCTTACCTTTTAACGGTAAGACGAAATCAGAATAGATTTATAGCGCTGTTTTTGATTGACTGAACGTATTATTTTAGCCTTTACTTTGAAGGACTAAAGTGTCACTCTTAGTCCCAGTTGAAATAAATTCACTTCTTTCGTAGTCCGTAAAAGTACTGTTTTAGTCTCTAATTTCACTAACTTTGCTAAGGGGGACTAAAGTGTTATTTAATCCAATGAGATTAAAATAATATGCACATTAGTTCCTTGGTATATAATACGGTAATATTCCAGTATACTAAAGTGATCTTTAATCCATTTAAAAGATGCACTTTAGTCTCTTAATATATGATATAGTAACATTGTACGAGTATATGTTTAGTAATTTCTCCGCAAAAGAAAGGGAATATTACAAATGTAAGGTAGATAACTACAATTTTACACAATGAGACTAAAGTGATGTTTGATACAGCGAGATTAAAAGAAGCACTTTAGTTTTAATATTGTTTTTAATTGTCCGAGATTATATGGAAAGGGAAAAGAATGTTACATCATTAATATAGTAATTTTACACAATGAGACTAAAGTGATATTTAACCAGTTGGAAATAAAATGTGCACTTTAGTCTCCCAATAATGTATTTAATATACCGGAATTACGTAAAAAGCTAAAAGAATATTACAAGTATAATGTGGCACATTATTACTAATTTTCACAATGAGACTAAAATGGATTAATAGTTGCACTTTAGTCTCTTAGTATTTAATATTGTTTTTAATTTTCAGAGATTACATGGAAAAGGAAAGGACTGTTACATCATTAATATAGTAATTTTGCACAATGAGACTTAATGAGACTAAAGTGATATTTACTCTGTTGGAAATAAAATGTGCACTTTAGTCTCCCAATGATGTATTTAATATACAAGAATTGCATAAAAAGTTAAAAGAATATTACAAATATAATGTGGCACATTAATGTACTAATTTTACACAATGAGACTAAAATGTATTAATAGTTGCACTTTAGTCTCTTGGTATTTAATATTGTTTTTAATTTTCGGGGATTGCATGGAAAAGGAAAGGAATGTTACATCATTAATATAATAATTTTACATAATGAGACTAAAGTGATATTTAATCTGTTGGAAATAAAATGTGAACTTTAGTCTCCCAATAATGTATTTAATATACAAGAATTGCATAAAAATCTAAAAGAATATTACAAATATAATGTGGCACATTAATCTACTAATTTACACAATGAGGCTAAAATGGATTAATAGTTGCACTTTAGTCTCTTGGTACTAATATATTTTTTATTTCTCGAGGATTAAATTAAAAAAGAAGGGAATTACACAGTATTTTAAGCGATGGGGCTAAAGCGTATTTAATACACCGGGATCAAAAAATGCACTTTAGTCCTTTGATATACAGTACGTTCTTTTGATCGGTTTCCAGATACTTTTGAAAGTCTTGTAATTCGATTTTCGATAATTTCTAATTTATATGATAAATGTGATGGATTAGGTATGTTTTAATTATAATTTTATCTTCTTGTTTCCAAAAAATATGATGTGCAGTTATTATTTATTTATAGTTGTACCTCCCCTCTGTTTGGTAAAGTAAGAAAAATGAGTTCTATAAACTATCCATGACAAACACCCTAACAGAGCTAATACATATTTTGCGGAGACCTGATGCAAATTATTTTCATTTTAATATTCAATTCATGCCCTACGAACCGGTTGATGGTAATTCCTTGCATTAGAAATGTTTTCGGGAGTACAGACCCACCAGCCCGTATAGATAGGATTTGCTAAAATCTAATAATTCCTGAATGAGATTCAGATGTAAACGTGGAATTTCTCTACGCGAATCATGGCATTGCAAATATAGCAATTATTAGTTCGTGCTTTTATGTTTGGCGATTTACCCTTAATTAACTATAAATATACCAGATTTATGGCTGCTTACTGCTAGGGATTATGGCCTGTGCAAATGTTATAAGCACAGTCCTTTCACATAATTTACGCTTTGCAAATATAGGGCCCTAAAAAGGCCTTAAAATTTAATATTACTAATAAATAACAATAATTTATATTTATTATCGCCAAATATTAGGTTCTCCGACACATTCATATTCCGGAGCATGCATACAACGGAACCTAATTAGGTCCAACAAGTCACGCTAAATAAAAAAAAACGCAATCTGCCATATTTTTTGTATATTCAACTTTCGGTGTCATATTCTGAAAAATGTAGATAGTGTCCCTAAAATCCAAATTGAAAATTGGACGCACCACACAATGTATACCTTTGAAATATTACTAAACCGTATTAATTCTGTATAACTAATAATGACATTAACTGCTACATAGGACTCCTTTAAAGCTTATACCGAACAATATACATTTTAATGAAATAGCTGATTTGGAAATCATCACACACCATATTCGATACCTATAAATTTTTATTACCCCAAACTGCTGCCCGCATATATTGTGTATGTATGGCATTTAATGTTCAAAGCTCAAGTTCAAAGACAACGTACAAAGCACTGCCAGAGTAGTTTTCATTATAAATAAAATGCGTTAGGAAAAATAATAAAAATAATAAGAAGTGTAATAATAAATTTAGGGCCGAAATATGCAGGTGACAAAATTTAACCGAACCTTCTCTCCAAAACAAGATAATTGGTCATATAAAGCTTTGCTCCAAAATGCCTCCATACAAAGAAAAAAATAATCCCCCTCCGAAAGCAACAACCTTTGTAAGGGTTATTTTCGTATTGGTGGCTGATCCCTTATGAGATATTCAGGTGCGTAATTTAAAATGGGACACCCTGTATATGTATTGTTGGAAAATTAATTAAATTTTATTTTGGAATTTTAATTTATTTTTTTTATTAGCGTCAATTTTAAGTTCGTATTTATATTTACTTTATATAGAGCTGACTCCAAATTCAGGGTGTAGTTTCCTTCTACTGTTTACTATTTTGTAATGACTGAATTTTTTTGAAAAATGAAAGCTTAATTTAATATCTTACAACTCTAAATATATTACAAATTTCAAAAAAAATTTTTACAATTAACACTGTTCCTTATCCTATTTTATTCATACTTAAGTCTAAAACTTCTACCTTATTTTTGTTTAATATGATATGATTTTGTATGATTTGTTTATATGACAATTTAGTTTATTGTCGACATTATATTTAAGTTTTGAAATTTGAATTTGGACAAATTTTTAAATTATACACTCACATTTACATATGCTGCAATAATGCTGGTTTCATATTTATATTTTCTCAATTGCGGTGCGTTTCTTTGCTGCCAGATATCACTGATGTCAGTTGCTCCTGTCGTCTTTCGCTTCTGGAATTTGTACGAACTGGAACCACAGACTGCTGAAATTTTCACTACACTACAATTTTTATAGTTTTTACCAAATTTTTATTTTTTGCATAATTTGACACTTAGACCTGTCGTACACGGGAACGGACTCCCAACTGTGCCATTCTGCAGGTACTTTGTTGCACGACTGCCACCCACAGAGGGCGTAACACAATGTTTGAATTGTCAGTGTTGCGAGAAACAACTACTCCGGGAGCTATATGCCCCTACCGGCATTGAATTATACTCGCAACACCTAGTGCAACAGCTAGGATTGCCAGTTTATCCCGCCAGGCACATACCTCTCGGAGTAGTTGTTTCTCGCAACACTGACAATTCAAACTTATGACCTGTCCTTAGTGTTTAAACTTTTATTATGTTGAAAACTTTTTATGTTATTTTGAATGTATGTATTTTGTTCAATATTTGACTTTTCACATTAACCGGTATGGATTGTTTTTGACGTTTCTGGATCTTGACATGATCTTCATGTTGATTTTATTTGATTCTCACTTGTTCTTTTCAGACACAAAGTACGATGTTGACTGTTTGGAATTATATGAGGGACTGGCTCCTGATAGATGTATTTTTACTTTTATTAAACTGAATACGTCAAATTAAACTTTTGTGAAATTTTTATTTCAAAATATTGAATTTATGCATGTTTTTAGCAGAACGATCAATTTATTTTTAGATTCTACTAATTTTGATATCTGTAACTTTTTTCTATGTTCAAAATTTAACTTTCTATGATTTTTTATTAATTTTGGAAATTTTGCCTAAATTCTACGTCTGTAATTTTGTTCTAAGTTTTTGAAATTAACCATTTTCACCTTTATTATCATTCTTTTCTTGTTTGTATTTATTGTTAATCGAAATGTTTCCAGATCTACCGATTCATTGATAACTTTCAAAGTTTATACACTAATTGGAACTTTAATCTGGACTTCTATACAGTTTTTGATGTCTAGAAGGTCCGTTTTGCACACTGTCCATGTCATTTTGCAATTCACCTACATACACTCTTTAACATCTATAAGTGAAACTCCTTTGCCTGACGATCAAAATGTCAATATTTTGAAATTTTTCAAATTTCCTTTAATATGTACATTAATATGATATTTGACTTTACCAAATTGTACTTTCTAACTTTTTTATATAGCATGAGTGCATCTTATAAACTATTTAATTCACAAATTAACTTTTTTCGTAATTTTGACAGCTTTGATACGTTTCGTCGAACGATTTTATATTTCTCTGATAAGAAACTTATTCTAAACTTAAATTCATCCTTCATTTACATTTTATCTGAATTCCACATCCCATTGTTGTCAGTTTTCTCTCTTTTTAGATGAATATCTCTAAATTTATTTCAATAATTCAATTTCTGTATTTTCAATTTAATTATATTAACAAATCATGATAACAATATATATTTTTAGTAAAAGAGCTTTAGTTTATTATTTTCGTGACAGGGGAAAAGTTTGTGGCACACTTTTAGCTAGTTAATTTATTAAAAAATAAAATTATTGTGGGCCAGTTAATTATCGGCTTAATTCGCCCTATAAAGGGATCCTGCTATAAGGATAAAAGTGAGTACGTATAATTTACAGGCGTCTCCGCAAAACTCAATAAATAAACGGAATTTAATGGCAAATATATAATTCCAGCTATATAAAAGGAAAATTTACAACCTCCCAGTAAAACATATATTTTTCTAATTTAAAAAGAACCGTATACTTAAGCTCCATTTAATGTTTTACATCCAATATTTCATTGGGTTTGTCGACCTCCTTGTTGGCTCAAGGATTAAGGTGACATCCTAATTAGTAAACTTTAACGATGTCCCTAGTGGCGTGGCTTAGTAAAAAGCGTAAAAAGAAGCATTAAAAAGTTCCATACAGATTTATACTGTCTTAATCCATGCCCTGGAAAGCAGAAAACGTGAGGTATCCCGCACAACTACTGCGTGTTCCCTTCCCTATTGAACCAGTTCCTCTCACAATAAATTCGTATCACTTGATACTGTACAGTCTGTCGCCGGATAGGTAAAACGATTCTTGTGAAAAATTTCGAAAAATCAATACTATCAATTATATAGCGCCACAAAAAAATGGTTAGACCGTGGACAAAACCAGTGTGTCCTCCTAATACCACTTTATCCCCTAATACCCACTGTTTCTCCTAATACCCACTGTATCCCCTAATACCCACTGTATTCCCCTAATACCCCGTGTATCCCCTAATACTCACTGTATCCCCCTAATACCCACTGTATCCCCTTAATACCCACTGTTTTGACCCTAACATCAAGACACGCATTTAGAAAGCGGTTCTCGAGATTTCAAACTGATTTGAGTAGTCAGTGATCCGAAAAGCATTCGAAGTCATGACCTTATTATACCATAACTCCAAAGTATAAAAGTTAGGAAAGCCTAGACATGTAGCTTCGGACCCCTAATGTTTGAGATGCAGGTTTTTCCAATTAGTGACTATTCAAGTCAGTTTGAAATCTCGAGAATCGCTTTCTAAATGAGTGTCTTCATGTTAGGGTCAAAACACAGATTCAGTGGGTATTGGGGGGTACACTGGGTATTAGGGGCATGCAGTGGGTATTAGGGGGATACAGTGGGTATTAGGGGATACAACGGTATCAAAGTATGGGAAACACTGGTCTGGTCCAGGGCCGAGCCCATTTTAGCTAAAGTAATAGTTATTATCATATACTAAACGGCCCCCGCTCCCCCCTTGAAATTTGATATCGACGAGAACTAGTTTATTTCAGTCCAGCTGCCGGTAAATGCCGGTACACGGAGTGAGTTACGCAGATACGTTGTATAATATAATTTACAACGGCCGCACGGCCGTACATAAAAAATTTAGGGAGTGTCACCCCCGACATCCGTACATCGGAGAGTGGCGTACCTTGCCGTGGCACATTTTACAACCGCAGAGCTATAAGCTCTGTCTAGCGTACGACAAGGAACGTGTACGCGTTACAAATGGCTCATTCAGAAAACACGAACAACACATGAATAAAATTGAGTATTGGGGTAGATGAATAACTTTAATAGAGCTTCATGCCTCTCCACTCCAGATCCAACCTAAGTTTTACCTCTCAATGGCCAATAAAACTTTAGAAAGTCTTAAAAATGTATATTTAGTCGGATTCCCGATGACTATCAAACGTTTTTTTTTTATCAAAGCGGTTCCGAGACTGTTTATTTAAAGTTCGTAAAAGTATTCACGTTTCTTGCGACCCCACTACTTTTCATTTATTTCCCGACTAAACTTACCATAAAGCTTACTTAATACGGGAAATAAACGCAAAAAGGACTTTTCCTTCTCGATTACCTAAATAGCTCCATTAGAGTGTACAAAAACCTGTTCCAGTGCTTTTATTCCACATCATGTCTTTCATTTATCGAAACGGAACTGCACACACATCTACAAGTCGTACAAACTCGAAACTTCGATCGATAGAAATATTTTTTGCAAACTTTACCACAATAATACGAAAAAATTGTTTTGGAACTGCTGACCGGGCTCTGTTTATAAGTATTTACACCTATCGATTTTATGTAGTCAGTATACAAAGCTCCTGGAGCATATTATGACATTATAACAATTTTTCCATCATCGCAATTTTTAGTTCAAAAATATCTTTAAATCAATTGTGTAAAACTGTTTTTAAAACTAAAACTGAAAGAGATACTGTCTTAAATGTATAATTATTGAAGTCTCTGTTTGATATTATTAGTTATCTTCTCTTAAATTTGATATAAACTACACACGTTCCCTTAACGAAATTATCGAATTTTAAAAATCATCAGTTACACGGAAATGCTTTATTTACTTATGCTTCCAAAGATTTGTTATCACGTTTAGAAGAACGAAAATCAGTTGTTATGAACGGCGGATAATTTTGCCGACGCTGTACAACCAATGACGCGAAGAGTGCGCTGGAAATTTAACTTTTATTCAAAATCAATGGAAGTTCCAGCAAACGAATGTAAATAAATTTTTGGGACGACTAATTACTGAATAGACAATTACGGAAAGCTATTAGCAAGTATTGTTTGCCAATAAAGTCAAACGGGGAAAGTACACTTCGCGGGAATGTTCGGATCAATCCTCCTCGCAAATGGAATAAGAGTTAAAATGTGCCTCATTTACATGTCTTAATGAGCATCTTTGAGAGAACTTACCCTCCAACAGCCCCAACGCGGCTATTCCAGCTCAACACCTCTCTGTCGGCTGCCGGAATGATGAACACATTGCCTTTAAAAAATCCACTAGAAAATGTTACACGCTCTGTTAGTGATATTTCTAAACTACCTCACTACCGTTTTCTGTGGAAATCCAGGGAGATATAAAGATGAATAGCAGCGCAAATTTAAACGTGTGATATAGAGGGCGTGTACACACTTGAAATTTGAAGATAATTCAATCTTATTATACAGGGTGTATATAGATTATACACGCAATCTATACAAATAGTCTACAGTACAGTAAACTACAATCTCCTAACGATATTTGTAATAGAAAGGTCTTATATGAATAAGTTCTATTTTTGCGTATATCATCAGGAAGCTGTAGTTTAATTTGTATAGATTATACACGCCACACCCTGTATATATTAAATATACAGGGTGTCATTGGTGTAGGGATGGAACACAATTGTTGCTTCTGGACTATCGTCACTCCATTCATGACTGTTGTGCAGATCTATTCCTTACTTTTTTGTAAAACAAGACTCGTCAGTAAAGAGGGTAAATGGTCTAAGCTATGATTGGACGAGTGATTAAAGAAAGCATCTACAAACAGTTGAAAAAACTTGTAATAAAAATTCTGTCTGGGCACTGTCAGTTTAAGAAAACGTCTCCATGATGAGACTAAATGAAGTCCAAAGAAGACGTAAAGAGGAAAATGTATTCGTATGATCCAGAGGTAGAGAAAGTTATTTAGAATCATGAAATGATTGATTGAAAAAAGCCGATTAAAAACTCATTTTGTGATGTTTCACTTAAAATTGTCTGTTGCCATTCTATTAATATTAAATGCGGTAAAGTTGAGCTACGTGCGGTACTAATTGTTCCCATTCTGTGCATACTTCTTTGGATTTTTGATTATTTCATAGTCAAAAAGCAAAAAAAGACTTGAATCCGCTGCTCCTCTCAAAGCAGACAAGAACAATGAATACAATTAACTCATTACCTTTTACAAAAAGTGAATTGTTCGTACGTTGCAAAAACTAAAAGCATTCCTCTAAAGGTAGCAAAATTAGATAATAAATACTTAATCGTCTCCCTTACTTCAGTTGTAATATCTCTGCAAGTTTTCGTTTAACATGTATTTACTTTTCTTTGATATTTTATATTGCTACCTAATTTCATATTCATCATATCTAAACATTGTATAATTTATAAGGTTTTCTTCGGAGACTCGTTTGCATCTGGAAATTCTATATGCATTATTTATTACGTTTTGAAAAACTTTTACCAAATCATTTTAAAGCAAGCAAATGTAGATTTTCAAGTTACGAGCTTATATCAAGTAATACTTTTTCACCATGCACCGTACAATCGTTTTTATAAGACATATTATATGCCCAAGAAACACACATAGAGCTCTATAGCAGGTAGGCAACCAGCAATACATTTTTATAGATTTTATTACACAATTTGTCTAAATATAAATTAATGCACAAATAACAGATTTTCCCCCATTTTAACGCAGATTTTCTATAAAATCGACGTAGTTTGAAACTGAAATTACTTTTTAGTGTCAAGAAATTTGTAATTAACGATGTCGCTTGTTCAAAACCGACAAATTACAAATTTCTTTACAATAAAAAATAATTTAAGTTTCAAACTAACTCCATTTTATAGAAAATTTGCGTTAGTATGGAGGAAAATCTGTTATTCTGACCTTGGGAAAATTTTTTTATAACGCTGGTTTGCAAGTCCTACTTTGTTAGTTGTAAAGGGTTACTTAATTTCAACTTTTTGAAATTTTTCTTTTTCTATACGTTTCTTTGTATCAATTAGAACCTATATCTACGATATTAACTTCTAAAATTAATGTTTCACCAACATCCGTAACATTTTGCAATAATAATGCGTAATTTTCGAAAACTGATTTTTGCGCGTTCGACCTTTATTTTACAGTTAACAAATAAGTGGAAGATGACTTCAGTTACCTTAAATTGTAGGTAATTTCATTGCCTACATCACAAAATAGTTCATTTTGCATTAGGTCGTCTAGATTTTCATGGGCAGTAAAAATGTGAAAAACCACGTAATTTTACTACTTATTTGCAATTTGTCAACTTTAGCATCACTTCTTCCGAGTTACCTTTTTGATATTATCATTCTACATACCCTTGCTCGTCATAAAAGTACAATAAAATGTCTACTAATTCGTGAAAAATTACACCAATCACAGTCGTTGAAACAGAATGCTGTATTTTAATGTAATCTCGATCTTACAATTTTATCGAAATTTAACTGCCAACATGAAGGGAGCAACATTACTGTTGCAAACAGAATTGCTGGTCACGTGGCTTGTAATCATTTATGAAGTCTGTGTATCTAACGTGTAGTTACATTTTACTTATGGAAGTTAAGAAAATCAAAGCAAAAACTGGCTGTGCGGTTGGGTATTATTGGTCTTGTAACAAAATTAGAGACTTTCCGAATTCCCCAAGGTGTCCGTCTGGCATTTTAAATTCCCGCCCTATTTAAATACCCAATACTGGCAAGCATAAAGGTGGAGTGTTTCTAATTATACCTTTCCAAACATCCCTCTTTTTAAATATCTGAAACACACATTCAACAACTGAAGTTGCGACCGTTATCGTTCCGGACCAAAAGGTTAACTTTTATTTTCCTTCGCTGGCTGGTGTTATTTCTGCAACCCTTTTCCTTCGGCGGTGTTGGTTTAACGGACACCCTGGTGGTTAGTTTGCCGCGCCTGTTTTGTACTTCTTTCTGAGAAGGGTCTTTTCTCATTTCATAAGAGATATCATGGAAATAATATAACAACGGGATAACAGCTTTACTATATTTGATCTTTTCTGTTTGTTTACGTATCCGTATTTATTCTACCTACACGAGATTTTTCTTGCTCGGCTCTTAAAGAATAAGTTTTCTGGTTAATATTTCATTACAAAGCCCGTCCCACTCGCTGTTTTCTTAACATTACGCCGCGGTATGCTGAACGCAGTGAAAGACACCTCGGGTTTTAGGTGGCTGAGCCTCCTATTTAAATTAGACCATATTCAATGAAACACACCACGCAATCTTGCGATACAGGAAAAGTGAACTCTAATGGAATTGATAAATTACAGACCACAAGAATTAATGGAATTATAAATACCTACAATTTACTTAAGGGACCCATATTCTTTAAATAGTGTTTTCCGCAAAGACAAATAATTTCAAACATTTAATAACTGAATAATCTAAAGCTTATCAAATAATAGGAATGTTATGTCATGCCATCTGGTTATTTTCAAAGACGCCGCAGTAAAACGAATAAACAGGTGCAAAAAACGATCAAACCATCAAGGTTTTAGGTACTGAAATCTACGAAAATACTAACTTTTTTATATAACGAGCGTTCAAATAAAAACGTGGTCGAAGTCGGCTCTGACACATTGGATTGGACGTAGGGAGTAGCTTATAGCGACCAACTTAACCTCATTTCTCAGCGAGCTGTATAGCAGCTGTCAGTTTCAATAACGTTAATGACTATATAACTTTATTTTAAAGAATAATCGTGATAACAATAACAAACAATTAAAGGAGCTGCGGAAAGTGTCCCCTCCTTGTTATAACAATAAATTAAAGCAGCTGCTGAAAGTGTCCCCCTCCTTGTTCCAAGCACTTTTCACACCTGTTCCTCAAAGAATTAAAGACATTTTCTAAGATGCTCGGGGTATTGTTAATTTCACGAATCTTGTCTATAAGTCGAGCCTGCAGATGGTTTAAATCAGGAATAGGCAGTTCAAAAATAGTGTTTTTAAGGTAAGGCCACAAAAAGAAATCACACGGCGTAATATCACATGACCTCGGTGGAAATTCATGCTCAGCATTGAGACTTATTAGTCGATTTTGGAAAACTTCCCTCAACATATTCATCGTCTCGCCTGCCGTATGTGCCCTTGCGCCATCTTGTTGAAAGTAAAAGTTTGTAATTTCGTTTTCTTCCAGCTGGTTAACAAAAGGAGCGATAATTTATTCTCTATACCTTTGCGCAGTAAGAGTACCATTAAAAAAATAGGTCCATAAATCCTCCTTCGATTGAGAGCACACCAAACTCCAATTTTTTGAGCGTGTAGAGGGCCCTCGACAAAAAAGTTATCTGGTTTTTCAGAAGACCAAATTCTCATATTCTGTGAGTTTACGTAACCACTTAAATGAAACCAGGCTTCATCAGAAAAAAAGGTGATATTATGAAGTTCACCGTAGTTGTTTAAAAACCATTCACAAAATACAGCCCGTCGCGGAAAATCCACTTCATGAAGTTCTTGCTAACAAGTTAAACGATAGGAGAACAAACGCAAATCTTTTTTTAACACTGTGTGGCAGGTACCGACTGATACTCCCACAATTTGTGATAAAACACGTACAGAAGTTCTTGGCGCATTTTCCATTATTTGTTGGACATTTTCTTTTAATTCTTCAGTCCGCTTTTTAGGTCGGCCGCTTCCTTCTTTTCTTGTTACACTGCCCGTTTCACGAAAACCATTAACACAACGCTGAACTGCACTTTGAAAAATTTTGTACTCAACAACGCCGGGAAATTGATTTTAAAATTCTATGAAACATTCCTCAATAGAATACTTCCATATTCCATCAATCTTGCGTCCATTTCTAAAGTAGGACTCTATGATAAACACTTTTTGTTCTTGAGAAAACACCATTTTAAACGCTTTTTAAAACGAAAATATTCAAATTGATAGCGGCGATATAGCGCTTTGACAGATGATGTTTAAGTTCATTTGCTATACGCTACGCCCTACGTCCAAATTTTCAGAACCAACTTGACCACGTTTTTATTTGAACGCTCGTTATAATTCCACATGTAAATATTCTTATAACATTTACTTGCTTAGTCCTACATATAAAATTGTTTACTTTTATTTATAAGTACGTGAAAATAATTCTTAAAATGCGGGGTTAGAATAACAGCAAACGCATGTTTTACAAACGCTTTTTTTTAGTTATTATTTTATTTGAGTAAATTTAAATGGTAACAATGAATAAACAAAACATCAAGGATTTTATTTTTGTGCTTACTTTTGTTCTACACGTTTTACTTTTAAAGATTTCAGTACCTGAAAACGCCAGAAATTTCACTATTTCTCGGCCAGGAATATGGCCACCTTAAAGGGTCAAAATGCACGATTATCAGAAGAAAAGTATGTGTATTGAAGTCCAACGAGCTAGGCAGTATGTACCAGGTTCAATCGATATGCAGCAACTCAGCATTGAAATATATGAAAAACTTGTTCCCATGTTTATTTAGCCATACCCATATACAGGTCTGGTAGAACTAAACGTGGAGAAATGTATACACCCAGTTGAAGAATGCGCGCGCAGGCAAACGGAGAACAAACACAGCCGCACTGGGCGACCGGCCATAAATTTCAGTTGTTGGCAAATTGCAGCAGTGCAGCAATGCAACCTTTCCTCACTTGGTAAGGATATGTTCATACCTTCCCGCTGGTTCTTGTCGAGCAGTAATATATTTTAATGAAAATGTAAATGTTTTTCGATGTGGCATAACCAAAATTTACCATCAATATAATAAAATTGCTTGAGGATATAAATAATTAAAATATGTTGTTGGCCTAATGAACATATAATAGAAATTTTCTACACATTATACAGGGTGTTCCATTAATATTGCGAAAAAAATCAGGGGGAGTTTCCTTGACCAAAAATAAGAAAGAAAGTTCCTATAAACTTATGTCCGAAAATGCTTTGTTTCGTAGATACAGGGTGTTGAAATTTAGAGAAAATACAAGGTTTTTACTAATTCTGGAGAACCCTAATTCCGATTTTTTTTTAAATTTAGTATGTTTGTTTATAAAAACGGTACACGTCTTCTGACGTAATTTGATTAATTTTTATCTATTCCAGCGGCGTCCGACGACTCACTCCTGTTGATATTAATAAGTAAACATATGAGACGTCACTAATTATGCGATTAAAAATACAACTTTTTTGTCTCTTCACTTTTTTGATATCTTGCGCCCTTTCCTTTGTGCATATTAATTTCAGCCCTTAATGTTTATAAACAATGGAGCTGTGATTTAAAAAAAAAGGGCTATCTCGGCCCAGAAAGAGCGTAGGGCATATTTTTTTAATCTTTGTATTTTTGCCAGCTATCCAGTGATATGACTGTCGTGTTCCTGAGACCAGTAGTTCCGGAGTTACTTCTATTTATTTATAAAAAAAATACCCCTTTTGCATTGGAAAAAATGCAATAAAATTGAAAAAAATCGATTTTTTTTAACATCGCATAAATTTTCAGACTTTTAACTATCATTTCCCGGCGTTTAAATTGATTTTTAAGCACTCACTGACCTAGCTCAATCGTTTAAAAAAATCGTGTTAGGGATAAACAAATGCAATTATTCATAAACTATTGGACCGATCGGGCCCAATTTGTGGCCACATATAAAGGGTTATAATACCCTCATTTTTAGCAGATTAAAATTCGCCTATGACCATTATTGCAAAAGCTATTAACAATTAAAGAACACTGCAAAAATGCATGTTTTTTGCAATTATCTCGATAAATAATGCACCGATTTTAATGCATAAAAAAATTGTAGTTTTTTTTAATACCTACAACTTTCCTATGAAGACTTTTTCTCTATCTTGCCTCTGAAAAATTATATTTGAGAAAAACTTCATTTTGACTACTTTGACCATTGTTTATTCGGAGTGGGGGCAAAATTGCCTGTACTAATTTACATATTTTTCATTAACAAGATCCCGTTGCCTGATTGCTGCTATCAATTTCTTCTTGAAATCGCTCTTTTTCCCGTAGAATGACTGGCCTATTTCGAAAATCCCGAAAATCTTCTTCGGACTCGACTCTAACAGAAACATCATCCGCTGAACCACCAATCACGTCTGGTCTTCTTGCTAGTATCACTGAAGAAACACTTGGGTTTTTTTCATTAAAAACTGTTAAATTCGCATTGTAGAAAGTGACAGTAGTCTTTTGATTGTGCAATCAGTCATATTGTTGGTGTTGTGTATTTCAATACCGTGTCATTCAATCATTTCGAACTTTTTTCAAAATTCTTACATAGGAGCAGCCAGGAAGCTTAATCAGTGTTAGATTCATGTTCAGGTCTTCAAAATACATTAGCTTCGACTGGTTCAAATAAATCTAGACGATTTAGCGCCAATTTTAGCGATATATGGTAAAAAATGTATTTGTTGCACGTTACGCAACCAGCAATACAGGCAACGGTACTGCGTGTGGAGTTTCAATTGAATGCGCTTTGACGAGAATTAATTATTATTATGCAGAGCAAATCGAATTTGTACAAAACACGGCGTTCACCTTAAAACAACCAATTAAGCCGGTCGTATTACTTTTAGATCTGCGAGATCCCCCCCGGCCATTACTCTTAAATAAAATATAAATTTAATTTATATGCAGAGCAGAAACAATGAGGTAACGAGTAAAGCTAACGTGGAGGGATAGTACCGTGCATTTGTTCAGCGGAGCCAGAAAACTCGGTGGAAGACTGAAAGACGTAATGTCGCTAATTAATAGGAACGACTTGCGGCAGCGCGCCTTTGGCTTTATATCGTTTCCCTTCGGGGGCAATTGTGCACCCGCCAGGCTAAATCAACTATGTAAGTGAATTAAAATATTTATTAAGGAATTCACATACACACTCCTCCAGAGACCGTTGTTAATTAGTGCTGTTATCTAAGATATTCAATGAATAATTTAGTTTTATTAACTCATGCAAATATGGGCGATCATTTAGCACGTAATAGACACCCTCAACGAACTCGATATACCCCAAATAAAACATCGTTTTACCCAAACCAACATCGCTTATTGCATATGCAGCAAATAAATCTACGCCCTTATTTCTAAAAAGGAAGGTGCAGGGTATTGTTATTCTGTGCTTTAACCCCTCCAGTAAACCCCTCCCTTGCAAATAATACTTGTACAACATTAAGAACCCAATATGCTGGTCACCTTGGATTTGATCTTGGCATTCAGTTTCAAGGTCAAACCAAGGTCAACTTGAGACTAAAAGTATAACACCCTATTTTTTACGTCAGCAATAGACATATCGCCAAATTTTACGTGAGAAATATGGAGTCAAAAAGTTTTTCTTGTATGTCCTTGCAGATTATTTGAAGGCCAAACTCAATTTTCTCTAAATAACACGAAAACATGTTTGATTGAAGCAAAATTATTGGGATTCTGAATGACAAATTTTATGAGATTTGACCTTCACCACAAGTTACAAGGTCGAACTAAGGTCAACTTAATATCAATTGAAAAACGTTATTTTCTAGGCCAGCAACCGATGCAGTGCCAAATTTTATGTCGGAATCTGGGTTGAAATAACTTTTCTGGGATATTCACTCATTTTTCACAAATAAAAATAGATGTAAAACTTAACAGACGTATTAAACTAAAACTATTAGTATGATCTTGACAACATTTTTGAAATTTAAGACGTTAATAGATTAATAATAAAATTTTATGAGAAACTGATATTTAATCAATCAAATCCAAGGTCACCATCTAATTTGTCATTCAGAATCATTCAGGAATGAGTTTAACCTGTAACCTGTTCTCCATATTCGTAAGATGAAAAATACGATGCTTAATTTAATATTTTTATGTTGACCTTGGTTTGACCGTGAAATTCAATGTCAAAGTCAAATCCAAGGTCACCAGCATATTGATTCCTTGATATCCTACAACTTTTATCTGAAACTTTTTGATAAGACTGAAAAGTTATCGGAGGATTCGAGTATTTTTAGGACACCCTGTGTATTAAATATAATATACAACAGTAAATATTTGGACTTTCAAAAAACATAGCTTCCTGCTAGTTTCAAGCAACATTTTCTCTCAGTGTATACAAATAAATACTGCATTCCAGTTTCTGTGTCATGTCAGAATATCTTGGTTATTATTAGAGATAGATAACCGCGATTTCGCAATCTTGGGAGAAATCTACAGGTTAAAACACTTTTTATAATTTTTGAATAATATGTAGTCCAAAAAGATAAATTATTATACATTAGGTGACCCCTACAGTGGCAACCATAAATGTTGTTACTGATGTAATTTAATTTTGACGCACACTGTATATGTAAAATTAATAAACATGTTCCCATAACAGAAATTCTTTATAAAAAATTGCATAAATGTAAAGTACTTCGAGTATGATTTAAATCTGACCTCTACAGATAGGGAAAAAGGTATTGTCTCCTGTCAAAGACATTCATTTCACGTGAGTTTTGTATAAAGCTATCAGGGCGTGTATCAAAAGTAAGAACAGTATTCCCAAGAAAGAGATAATTTCGAGACAATGCGCCGTATCAGCCAAGGCCTACAGATTGCGTTCCACAGCAATAATAACATAAGCGGTGTAGCAGAATGGGGATGATATATCCATAGAAACCCTCTTTGCAATATGCGTCGCCCGCTGCAAAAATAGCGACATTCAAATCATTTTGGCACTTCGCTCGCTCCCTAACAGCTTTTTTGCACTTGTGCCTTCGATCAGTGGCGGGGTCAGTAACTAATTCCAAAGGGAGACAGCGTAAAAATCACGACAATACTCGGCTGATTTTCTGAACTGCAACAATCTATCAATATACGAAGAAAATTCCTTCTAACTGTAAACACATCAAGATGGACTGCAATGGATCTGAATAACGGGTTATCTAATCTACAGTGTGAAGCTTAATTAGTGCCTATTATTGCATATAGTTTTACGCGTTACAAGAAAAACAGGTACTATCCCTAGAATCAAATTACAATAAGTAACACAACCAATAGTTTATTTTGCAATTAAGTATTAAGGTTTGGGACGATTTAATTACACCGACAAATACCCTTAACGCAGGAAAATATACTTTGTGATGTAATTGTGAATATCATTCCAAGTGATTTAAATAATATTTACATGGAGATACTAAGCTTAGTAATAACTGGAATATTGATTTATTTTTTTTACGTCGAAATATTTCTGAAGACTGGTGATTGCTGTGTGTTTGACTTTTTATACAAGATAAATGGTAAGTGAATTGAAATCACTTTCCTGATTTGGTACTGCTTTGTTAAGTATACAGGGTGATTCATTAACATTGGGAAAATTGAAAGCTAAAGATACTACACGTGAAATGGTGACCATTGGCGCAATCATGCCTTATCCGAATGTTGATACTTTAGGAAATACAGAGTGTTGAAAGTTAAAATTTTAAATCGTTTTTTTTTGCGATTATTCTGAAAATATATAGGTTAGGAACTTGAAAATTTATGAAACCATATTTTTTTAAGCGATGAACAAGATACGCGTTGCAATTTCAGCGTTGCTCATAGAGGGCGCCACTTACGACCAATTTTACCGAAAATTTTGTTAATAACTTTTTACCCTGTATGTCCAACATGAAACTTGATTCAAAATCTGAAAGAGCAATCATTTTTCCATTAATTATGTATTCTTGTTTCATTTGGGTACGATTTAAAATTTTAACTTTCAACACCCTGTATTTCCGAAACTATCAACTTTCGGATAAGGCATGTTTGCTCCAATGGTCACCATTTCACGTGTAGTACCTTCGGCTTTCGATTTTCCCATTGTTAATGAATCACCCTGTATATTCCAATTTTGTATTTATTTATGTCATTTCCAAACTCAACTAGATTTAACTAAAGTTTTGACCTTATTAATAATTAATTTCGATTTTAATTTAAAATGCTATTAGCGTCAGTATGTGCCGACATTTTTAATCATTCGAACAATCCCGGAATAGACCACTAATTGCAGCTTTATTTGCGAGAGTAACTAAAACAAAATCCGTATATTTATAATGATAATAATTATTGGTTTTCGGGTTATACCATGTTAAATAAACCAAAAATTAATAATATTGCAAAATAAATAGTTCCTAATTTGCAAATAAAGTTTAATAACGATATAAAATACTAAAATAGTTTTGTGTAATCCGACCGATTTGAATTATTTTGTCAACAAATGTACATATCACTTTTTCGACTGAAAAATAGTGTTCATGAAAAACCACATCACTATAGTGTCTTGGTTATAAATTATATCAACCCTTATTGAAAAGTTGGATGGTGTTTTGCGCCAATGAAGACCGAACTACAAAAATAAAAACTCTTACTCGCCATTTACTATTTATAACCTATAAATCGTAGGTAGGAAGTTCATGCAGTCGAGAAGTTGGATACGATTTTTAGCGAAGTTATGTTTCAGGTTATTACAATGGACGAAGTTTAAACAAGATAAATATTTAAAAAGCAAACTTTCCAATACGACCGTCGACTTGCAACTATTTTCGAACGAGAAATTCAGAACTTAGACAAGTTAACTAAGATTTTCTGTATAGGTACTTCGCAACATTCCAAAAACAATATAAAATACTGTTTCATTCAATTTCGCGAAACAAAAATTTACACAAATAGCGAGGAATAGCGGCCATATGTGGTTTAGTTTCAGCTACGCCAATGGCACTAAATGATGTTAAAAGCTACAACTGTTGCATTGTGGTCAGTAACGTCCACTAAACTTTTCCCCTTTATTTCGACCTAACAGTAATTGTGAGCGTGCATAAGTTTCCTTAATTAAAAAGTCGAATCACGTGGTACGCAGTTCATGGTTTACAAATAATTGAAGTTAGGAGGAAGAGTTACATATTCAAATCAATTAACAAAGAATTTACTCAATTTTCATCACAGGAAGTTGTATAATATTTGATACCAAACGTCTAAGTTCATTAAACACATAATAGTCCAGGCGATAGAGCAATCGAGGCATGTGTATTTGAAGTCATCTATTTTGTTGTATAGAAAAATCCCAAATATTAAGTAGAATAAGAAACCCAGTTTGCCTATTCCAAAAAACCATTGCCAAATTCAGGGGACAAAAAAAAACGAAAAATGACCCGTTTCTCGACATATTTTTCCTTGTAACATTGAAAGTAAGCCCTAAATAAAAAAGTCATTCTTTATTTTTTGTTTATTTGACGATTTTCTATATAGTTACAACTTACTTTGTTTCACAAACTTTCATCAATATTTATAAATATTTACTTATTTTCAAAATTGCTCCAAATATGCATATGATTTTCTGCTATTTTTCGCCCGTTGTTAATGCAAAATTCAACTTCATTTATTTGCAGTTGTTGCACTTAGAAAATCGTCAAATAAGCAAAATATAAAGAATGTTTTTTTTTATTTAGGGCTTACTTTCAATGTTATAGGGAAAAATATGTCGAAAAACGGGTCATTTTTCGTCTTTCTGTTATGTTCGTTGTTCCCCTGAATTTAGCAAAGGTTTTTTTGGAATAGGCAAACTCGGATTCTTATTCTACATAATTTTTCTGTACAACAAAATAGAAGACTTCAAACACAAGCGCCAACGCCTACTTTTACTGCTCTATCGCCTGGACTATAACAACCCCTGTCTAAAACTTTGAAACTAGATCGCAATAAATCGTAAATGATTTTTTGGGCATGTCATATTTATTTATGCGAATATTTCGCTTTAACATAGAGGGTGTTCCAATCAAATCTTCCCACCTGGAAAATATTGGAATTAAAAGAAAAACAAAAAAATAATCTGAGACCCGTCGATTTTCTTTTGAAGTGGAACACCTGGTGGCGTAATTTGTAACTTTAAATGGCATCCTATGTTGAGTGGCACCTCATTTTAAAGCTTTTTCAATTCTGCTCACGATGACATACAACTTTTTAAATTTTGATATGAATATCACAATAAAATCATCACTTAAAGAATAAGAGAAAATATCAGTGAATGAAAGAATGTTATTTTATTAAGGTTCAAATTGGTTTCCCTCCGCTTGTATACAGGGTGTCCCGAAATTCATGCAACAAAATTTGGTCCCCTAAATTTGTCTTAAGAATCTGTGACCAAATTTTGTTGCATGAATTTCGAGACACGCTGTATAATAATAAAATCTTTGCTCCACTTCCAAACGAACATTTCGAAGCATTTTTGACTGTAAGTGTCCCCACAGAAAAAAGTCTAAGGGCGTTAGATCTGGCGATCTGTGAGGCCACTCAATTGAACCTCTGCAACCCCAGTTGAGTTTCTCCGAAAACAATCCGTAATTTAAAAACAATTCAATTTTTTCTCATTTTAATACCTCCATGTTTCTCTAAACATTAAAGAGCATGAATGAATATTTGCAATTCCCTGTATACGAATAATAATGGAAAATGCTAGGGGTAAATAAGATAACCCTGATGGGAATAGAGAGGAATATCAAAACTAATTATTTCCGGTAGTCAGAAATGGATATGAAATTTTGAAACGAAAATTCTCGGAGAGCAGCGTCAAGTAAAGCTGTGTCAAATAAGGGTTGCTTTGTGGAAAGCCAGTTTAAGAAGTAATGAATTACGAATTTTGAGTGAATTCCGTTCCACCCCCGTTTATAGATTAATTTTATTATAATGAAATGAAAAATTATTTAATCAGTGCTACTTTATACAAACAGAGGAAGCTTTCTATGACTTTCTCATTCATAATAAGAATCTGATTCAAAGATACAATACTTATCAAAAAATAAACAATTATTTATGTGTGAGAATGGGCGGTGGATCAATATCATATACATATTTTTAGTTCCTTATGAAATGAAACACCCAGTAGATTTGAGTCACTCGTAAACCGAAGTGTTCAAAAGTTCATAAAGCTCATAAAATATGTATAAAGGGCTTAATTCCCCATTTCTTTCCTTTGTGGTATGGCTTAACAAATACCATAGACGACAATTAACTTACTTTTTATGTCTCATCACACAACGTTTCATCAAAATGCACATTATAAAGCGAAACAGAATAATCCCGTGTATTAAAAAAAAAACTCGGCGTTAAAATTCATAACTGGGGCTTTTAATATTTCATGTGGTAAGCAAAATGCAATTCAATCTGCCCGAATTAATTACATATTCATTCTCCTTGTGGGAAAAATGTCAACAGCTGCAGTATCGAAACTTCCAATTTAGACCGTTGTTTCGCCTCAAATCTTCTGGTTAGGGAGGAAGAGCATACTCGCAGGGTTAGGAATTAATTTTCTTTCCCAGCAACTTTATTACAAAAAAGGTTGTAGGCTAGCGAGATGTTACCCGAATTTTAATCACAAATTAAGAAAATAAACGATTGTTACGGCGAAAATTCAGTAAAATGATCGTTCGTTAGGTATACGTTGTTAAAACGAACGGTAGCATAACAAAAAAATATTATTTCGCTGCAAATTTTACGATTTTAACGTAATGTTACGAGTTTAATGTAATTTTACGAGTTTAATGTAATTTTACAAGTTTAATGTAATTTTACAAGTTTATTGTAACTTTACAAGTGTAACGTAATTTTGCAAGTGTAATGTAAGTTTACAGATTTAATGTAATTTGACAAAATAATGCAATTTTACAAATTTAATTTAATTTTAGGAGGTAATGTAATTTTACAAAATTAATGCAGTTTTACAGCAACTATATTAAATTTTACCTAAAATTTACGAGGGGTAAAAACATAATTTCACTGTATTACTACATATAACGGTACCGTGAACATTCAGTAAAATTATAGTTTTTAGGTATATACCTTATTAAAAGTGTAGCATAACGAAAAAAAAAATATTTCACCGCAGTCCATGATTTTACAACTTTAATACAATTTTAAGAGTTTAATGTAATTTTATAAGTTTAATGTAATTTCACAGGTGTAATGTAATTTTATGAATTTAATGTAATTTTACAAGATAATGCAATTTTACAAATTTAATATAACTTTACGATGTAATGTAATTTTACAAAATAATGCAATTTTACAAATTTAATTTAATTTTACAAGGGAAAGTAACTACAAAATTAATGGAATTTTACAGCTACTATATTAAATTTTACTGGGGGTAAAAAAATTGTTTCACTGAATTACTACATTTAAATATTGTTTAGTAAAATTATCGTTTATAGGTATATACGTTATTAAAAGTGTAGCATAATGAAAAACATACAAATATTTCACCGCCGTCAATGATTTTACAACTTTAATACAGTTTTACGAGTTTAATGTAATTTTACAAGTTTAATGTAATTTTACAGGTGTAATGTAATTTTACAAATTTAATGTAATTTTACAAGATAATGCGATTTTACAAATTTAATATAACTACGAGGTAATGTAATTTTACAAATTTAATGCAATTTTACAAATTATATTAAATTTTACTGGATTACTATATTAAAATATTTACGCTGGAATATATCGAGAACAGTTAGATCTGCGGATTAGAAACAAATTTTTATACAATGTAATTTTTACTAATTGACAGGCTTCAACGTTAAAAATAAAATTTTCACCGGCATCGGACGTGTCCCACAAATCGATAACATTCACAAACCAACGAACCACTTAAGTTTCGGTCTCTGGACACTGTCCCATTCCCCACATGCCATTGTTTTATTCCCAATATTTCACCGGAAGACTTGGGGAGTGGAAAGTGAAAACGGTCGTTTGTGGGTAAGAAAACTCCCCCTAAAAATATTATAGACAGAGCTTTTTATCTCAAGTGGGCAGCTATGGACACTGTCAGTAGGAAATATTTATCTTCAGTTACAAGACATCACAGCTTAGATGGATGAGGACGTTGAGGTGGCTTATTTAAATTGATTTCTATACAGGATGGTCCACCTATCCATCATAGACGCTAGAACACCAAAACAAAAAGTTATGAACAATCTATTACTGACGCACGACGTGCTGCGTCTATATACAGGGTGATTGTAAAATGTGTAGCCAAACTAAATTAAAATTAAGGGTCAAAATGTTATGTTTGGACCTAATTTACCTAGAGACTAAAACGCACCCCTAACGAGTTACAGCCCTTTAAAGTTGAGATACAAAAATAAAATACAAATCGCTGCTATACATTTGAAGACATTTTTGTATAAAAAGTTTTGGGGCCGCTGTATTCCAACAATTAAATCATTTCTATTATAAAAATTATTTAAATAAAGTGTATAAGTAAATGTTCTTTGTATGTCAGCGCTATAATTAAAGTTGACCTGATACTTGCACACTTTCAATAACAATTGTTTCCAGTAAGGGACCTTTAATATCGTCCGTTTTAATCGCGAGGCAAGGGTGGGCTGACGTGGTTAATTTGGATATGTTAATTAAAATCTAAGATTACTTCAGGCTGTCCATTACCGAAGCCATGATTTAGGACGGAATTTTTTCAACTTGACTTCTGCCAAAATTAAAGTAACCCCGGAACATGCACCCCTTTGAATAATAATTTTTTCACTTCCTTGTTTTACTAGCACAGAAATTTTGAATTAAACCATTTATTTGCATAAAGCCTTTATAAAAGGGGTTGTAATGTATTAAAGTCTAAAGTTCTTGTCTAAACCCCTATTTAAGAAGTTTTAACGTTACAAAAAGAATAAAGGGACTGCAGATTAAATACAGATAAGTCGCATGGTGGTTGCAGACATGGCTCCACTGCCATGCTATTATTTCCTTTGGCGTAAAACACAAAGAAACCTCCGAGATCTTTATTTATATTTTTGCAATCGTAATTAATCTGAATTGTCGGTCCGGTTGCCCACCACAAAAGCCTTTACAAACCAAGAGAAACAACTACTCGTGGACAATAATAATGAAATAAAACTTGAAATAAAAAAATATTAATTAAATATTCACTGATATGATAACTAAATTTTGATCCTGCGAGATATTAATATCCATAAGTACATGGAAAATTTTAAAACCACACTTTCTCTATACTTTTCTAACAATAATAGGCCAGGAAAAAGCCTGGGAAATAACCATTTCGCGACTTTTTGTTTCGGCAGGCTGAATTTACCACTATAGATGCTAAATATTATGTACAATAAGATATTAGTTTCCACAGTCATAAAAATGGGGGGAAGATTGTTTACAGGGTGGTTAATTGCATAATTTTTACGTAAATTCACGTTTTTCGCTTATAACTTTTTCCGTTCATTTCCACGAGATAACAACAATGTACTTTTTTTTCGTCTTCAAAAACCTACAAAACTCGAGCGTCAAAAAATATTGATTATATCAATAGTTATAAACAGAAGAAGTTTATTTATAACTTTTGAATTAAACATTTATAAACTGCGTTATTATTACCAGAACGTTTTGGCATCGCATCCTCTCATTCCTTATCACTGTCTAATAACTCATACTAAATCTGAAATCGATAAGTTGAATAGTTTACAAGTTATGGCCTTATAAACAAATTAACTAATTATTAGTCTGGACGATCCCGAGCATCTTCCACAATCCCACTGATTTTTTTTATTGTAGATTTCATTAGATATTCGGAAAGCTTATGAAAAGAGCTTTATTAAAAAAAATCGTCAAGATTCGTTGAAAAACAACGGAGTTACAGACTGTCAAAATTGACGGCCTATTGTTAAACAAATTAGGTTGGTATCGGCAAAAAAAGTCTGTAACTCCGTTGTTTTTCAACGAATCTTGACAATTTTTTTTAACTAAAGCTTTCCGGATATGTAATAATATATAACACCATCACGCGCGTGCGTCGTATATTTCATTTTGCAACTAAGGCTAAAAAATAAAAAAATTTCCAGGTTGCAAATTTGAAATTAAAAAAAAATAATAGATTTCAATGTATTATTATAAAATCTTTTTATAAGCGAGAAACGTAAATTTACTTAAAAATTATACAATTAACCAGCCTGTAAATAACCTTCCCCCCATTTTTATGACTGTGGAAAGTAATATGTTATTGTACATAATATTTAGCATCTATAGTGATAAATTCAGCTTGCCGAAACAAAAAGTCGCGCCCAACTCTATGTTTCCTGGCCTACAAATATTCTGGGCACTTTAAACTTCAGATAAATTAACCTACTTCTGTACTCAATGATGTCTAGCTTCGAGAAATCAACAAGTAGCAGACTGAAGATAATAATTTTAAATTTGAATAAACGGTTGATAAATGAATTACAGTAAACATTTATTTAAAAAAGTTTATTAAAACATTTACAGATTTTGAACCCTATATTAAAATAAATAATTAAATAAATTTTACATATCTCGTAAAAACTAAAGGATAAAAAAAATAAATATTTGTCGAAACTACATGGTTGTAATATTATAAATAATCTAGAGTCCATATATAATCACCATAATATATACAATTACATACGGTGATCATTTCTTTGAGCGTAACTGCCAATTCAGTCAACAGTTAAAATTAATGGCTATTACCAGTGCTTTCACTTGGCTTTTTGCTTTCAAGACTAGCTTCAGTAGCTTCCTTCTTCGACCGTTGCTTATTACTATAATATAAAGCTATACCGTTCTCTTGTAACAAACGAATGTTCGATTCATGGTCGTGGTCTCCTTCACTTATTTGCTCAACTTTATCGGTCACATTAGTATGTAATTCATTAGAAGGTTCTACAACATACTGCAATGGCGAGGAATGTTCAATCTCGGCATCGGTTACTTTCCCTACGACTGTAGGTATGGTATCATTCGTTACGAAATTTGTTTTCTCCAAACTCTTCTGGACCTGTATAATAGGCTGCCTTAAAGTCTGGCCGTTCTTCTGGGGTTGTTCTATGGCAGCTAAAATAGACTGCAGCAGTTCGTCATTTAACAGCTGATCGTGAGGGACCTGACTTTGGCCTCCATCAGCGGACTGTATCTGTAAAGTATAACTTCCTAAAGCTCCTTGTAGGTTTATATTGTTCAGATCGATGCTTTGGGACTGCAACAATTCACTGTGGGGTCCGAAACTTTTGGCTACTGTCTTTCCATAGGCTTTCCCTTCGCTTTTTTCGTTCTCAATCAAATTCGCTTTGGCTGCCGAACTAACTTTCTGACTGTGCGCGACACTCAAATCGTAACTGTCGTGACCATGTGACTGGGGCTCCGTAACTTCATAGCTTATGTCTACAGTTGGTCCAGAATTTACGTGGTGTTGTGCTCCTCCTATGTTTGTAGTGAGAGACGACAGCGAAGCGGTGTAACTATTAACAGCTGGGACACCGTAAGCTAAAGAAGGCAAAGATTGAGCCTTATGAGCACAGTCAGGTGCTTGCGAAAACCCACCTCTACCTCCATTATTCTGGGTTAAGTCTATTGTCAGAGTGGGGTGAGAAAGGTCTAAACCTACGATTTCACCGCCTAAGTTTGTACCTGTATGTGAATGAGCATGAGGTAGGTCGTATGATCCATCCACCACGTTCAATGGTACATTGTAACTACTAAGTGCAGCATGCCCTCCATCAAGGTTTAAATTAAGATTTTGGTGTAGAAGGCCTGCGGATGAAGATCCTTGGGCGAAGTTTTGGAAAGAAATAGATGAATGTGAATTTGGAAGGCTGTACAAAGATGAAGGAGCAGGAGGTGTACGTTCACGTGTGGGCTTTGGTATATCTGGAACTGGTGGTGGCAAATAGGTTGCCCCAAAGCCGTGACTGCCACCTAAGTGGCTGTGATGTTTGTAACCGCCTTTGGTCGCAGTGTCGAATAGTCCTGGAGGGACAGGTTCTCTATGAACTACTGGATGTCTTGGAGGATTTATTTTCAACGCGTTTAGAGGAGGACCATGTGGCGTGTTAGTAAATAATGGCGTTCCATAGTGACCACTTGGTGGTACTCCGTACACACCACTTGGAGGGATCAAACCTCTTCCAGACCCTGATAATGATCCAGTCCCTCTATAACCATGAGATTTTTGAGAGTTGAAGGAGTGGTGAGAATTAAATGTATTGAAAGAACCGAAACCTAAGGAAGATGATCCAAGAGTTGCCAGATTATTATAAGAATGACCTGCTGCATATGGACCCGAAGAAGAATAAGAATTCAAAGGAGGAGCACTGTAGGTATCTGGAATATGTAAGTTGTATTCTACAGCGGACTGTCCATGCCCCCCTACAGAACCAGAACCGCTGGGGTAAATATCAATTCCTATGCTTTTAACAGCGTTGACATCTTGCCCTAAATCTATGTTTACCGGCCTATTCTGTGACAAGTGCTGGCCATGAACTTCTTCTCCGGAAGAACTTACTATTCCACCTGATCCTGTAACTGTATTAAGAGGAGCCCCGTATGAATCGCTAAGTCCAACCTGCTTATCACTATACGTATTTCCTATCGCGATAGATCCATAACCTGAAGTAGGTTGCTGATGGTGATCATGAACTTCCAAAGGTGGTGGTGATAAGTCTTTGTTAAATCCAAGGTCCCCCGTTCCATGGCCGTGTCCTGTTGGCGGGGCACCATAGGATGTAGTGGGTACTCTGGAAACCAATCCGGGAATTGGTTGCCAGCCGTCATATTTGATGTCTGGAGGGGTTGGTGGTGCTGGTGCGCCCGGATGAGGTGGTTTCGGATGTGATGAAGGTTGTGGAGGACCATACTGAGGTTTTGGTAGTCCCAATATGTCACCACCTGGATGACCGTATTGAGTAGATATTGCGTGTTGATTTTCAAGTCCTCCATGTCCCAAGTCGCCTGGAATAACTTGAACACTTATATCTGGCGCTCCGTACGTATTAGACACATCATGATGGTTGTTTCCAAGATTTAGGTTTGTGGAGTGAGTTTCTATGCCGACGTTTGGGACACCGTATCCAACATTTGGAACACCATAGCCAACGTTTGGTACCCCATATTGCGTAAATAGGGCATTTCCTCCGATGCTCGATTGTCCGGAGAAAGAATTTTGAGCAAATGTGTTTATATTTGAAAACAGATTGTTTTGGCCGTTACTATTAAATTTTATTTTCGACGAACTGTAATTATCTTTAAAATATCCTGTGGGTGGTCCGTATGTACTTAATGGTTTTATTTGTTTGTGAACTCCGAAGCCTCCTTTAAATGGAAATTTGGGCGGGTACTTAGACGTAAACTGTGGTTTCCTTGGAGGTCCATATTGAGGACGCGGAAGTGGTGGTGGGCCATAATTGGGTTTTGGTCCACGTGAAGGTCCTAAAAATTTCGAAGATCCCTCAAACTTTATAGAGCTTGTTGAGAAACCATTTGACGGGGGCAAATACGCAGTGCTTATAGAAGCAGTTATGGGCCCACCAAAGTTAGTGGATATTAATGGCAATCCATACGAAGATGAAGGTAAAGCAACTGGCGGCGGAATGTCTGGAGGTGGAGCAGGATAAACAATATTATTCGTCGGAGCATCCGGCACTCCATAGACAGGGACCGGCAGGTTAATATTGCTAGTCCCAGACGGCAAGTACGAATCAGTAGGCACAGGCAGTGGCGGTCCATACACGTCTCCCAGTGGAGCTTCTCGACGATTTGCTTTTTCTTCGGTGGTGGCGGATATTAGATCTGTGTCTTTGGAGGAACCTGATTTGGTACCATCGACGTTTTCTGAACTACTTATTTTCGATTCTTCTACTTTTGAAGTCTGACCACTATTTACAACAGCAGCAACTTGTTGCGACGCCAGAGACGCGCATAGAAAAGCAACAATTATCTGAAAATAATAAGCACAGTTTTAGTATTAAATAATTATCAATATGCATGTTATTTTGCACTTGTGCAGGTACCTACATCATGTTGCATAAACGTATGTTTTTCAGCATACAGTGTGGAATATTATTTTGGAGACAATTGAGTATGTCAGTCAAATGGGTTTGATGTTACTTAGAAATGTTATAATATAATTAAAATTTATATGGGATAGGATATGGAAAATATTCCCTGGGCATTTTTAACTCTTAATTTTAATATTTAATCGCTCTATATGCAGATAGGACTTATTCCCTCGAGTTTTAATTAACTTCAGCAGTTAATTACAAATAATGTACATAAACCATGTACGAACGCATGCATTTTATGCAAATACATAAATATATACAGTTAAAGATTACCGCGTAATGTAGATATTTACATTTTACTATTTTCCTTTATAATATGTATATTTAGTGTAATATTGTCCTATTTACTTCATACATACGTACACATGAAAGTAATAAATAAATAAAGTTTAATTTTACAAGGAAAATCGAAAAAATTCACAATCTGCTTTAATTTCATACGCATAAAATTTTTAAACGCGTATTCATGTTAATAATAAAAACATGTATATATTACTACTGCAAGTTATAAGTATTAGATTACTGTTACGTAATTTGCAAATACATAGCTTCTGCTTTTTGTGGAATAAATTTGCGATAAGGTGAAATGGATTTGTGGAACACCAGTGGAAAGTTTATTTGTCTAACTTACATGTCACAAAATACCAATTTCTTTTCAAGTAGCTATTTTTTATTCGTATCTAATAATCTAACATCGATTAGAAAAGGAAAGTTGTCTTCGATAAGAGCGTTATCTTTCCCATTGTTGTTTGGCAACCTTTCACTTGTTATTATTAATTAAATTGCCGTACTATCTATTTTTGTCACCAGTTTGTTTTATTTATGAACTAAATACAATTATACAGGGCGTCTCGGAAAACAGTGTTCATATAGCAACCACAGTTTCCTCAACCCAAAATAGTTAACTTTAAGTTAACTTACCCATAGTCCAAAAGTTTTTTTTTTAATGTTACAGTGTGTTGGGAACCGAATCTATCTTATTCAAATTTGCTATTAGCATTAAAAGCATTAAAAATTATCTTGGCCCCTCTTTTTGAAAAGATTTCCGCGCCTATGGAGGTTTTCATTAGAACAACTAGATTAGAATATCAAATCAGTTATCTCTTAAAATTACTAGGTTTTGGGTAAAAGGAGAGGATGAAATTTGCTGCTACGAAGAAAATAGAAGGTTAGTCGATATTTGGACGAACTTTTTTTGATTTTTTAAAGACATGAATAGTTTTTGAGGTCCTCTGCATGAATTCTTGTACACGCAAAAAAAAATTCTTGTTTCAAATGTACAACATTCGATATTAAGGTATCGCACGTGTTATATACCCAAGAAAATATTTTCTTCTTTCAAGAAGATTATTTATTTAAATACTTTAAATTTCTACCCAGAAATATAATTTCATACTTTAAAAATAGCATTTAAAATAAATATTTGATACGGTTAATCGAATTCTATTCTTAATTTTATGATCTATATAGATTTTATAGAAACATGTTTTGTATTGTATACTAATGTATCGTTTGTTTAATACATACATACATTTGTCTTAAATAATTCCTACATTAATACTAAATTTTAAGTATAATATATATTTTAAGGAACTGGTAGTTTTAAAACAAATATGTTTACAGTTTATGATGAACTGTAAGACATATTGTAGCTAAGGTCCGAGATAAAAAATTTCAAAACTATAAAATACTTTAATTAAATTATATATATTTACAAATAATATAAAATAGTTTGACGAAAGTATATACATTTGGATAAAATAAAATAACATTTACGGCAAATAATTCCATTTAAAACTATCTGCTCATTTGATCCAAATACTTTTTCTCAGTGTACTTAAAGCGAGGAGGTATTCCCTAACAATCGATTCAGTTCTTTAAAGGAATAGAAAAGTTCAAATAAACTTGCGAAAATCTAAATACGGTCAATTCGGTATTTTAAACCTTTTTTTTCATAGTAGCAAACAGAATGTTCCCTTTTTACCCGAAATCTAGTAACTTTGAGAAAAATTGACATTTTTTGTGTGGAATGGATGGAAAATTTAGAAGTTGATTTTCCAAAACAATTGGACAGGAGAAATCTTTTCCAAAGAATCAACTTCATCTCTCCCCCCCCCCCTCTGCGCCCTCTCTCCCCACTCCCTCCCTCCGTACACCATAGACTGAAACATGTATCATATGCTGGTTGTCAGACTTTGCCACGTTGTAACTTTAAGGTGAGTTAACTTAAATTCAATTGTTTCTACTTGAGGAATATATGGTTGCTGTATGACTGTGTTTTCTGTGACATCCTGTATACAAAACTATTTAAATTATTTTTTTTTCAGTAAGTTAATTTTCTTTTTTTTAAATCTTTTATATTATTTACATAAAAATGATTCGTGGGAATAAATAAAATAGTTTTAATGTATAAGTTCAACAATCTTCCTCTGTGTACAGATTTTAACCATTTCGCTTATAATTTGCGGTTACTTTTGAAATCAGTGACAAGCTTAATACAAATAAAACTTTTCCCAAAACGGAATGACACATTTATCGAGATTCTAATTGGTAACTTTTTTTAGTACTCCGTAACGAAATAACTAACTGACCAAATTATTTCTCTTTTGAAGAGCGAACCGCACTATTATCCGGTCAAGGTTATAATTTTCCAGATAATAATACTATGGCTATGAGTTACTTTTTCTGCGAATATTTATTTTCATAAGAAACCACAACGTAATTATCAAGGAATATTATTTTGACGCGCAATTGAAAAATATCAGTATACATCACCTTCCTCGCACAATTTTCTGAACAAATTAATTAAGAGGATATGTAGGCATATGGTTAATTTCGTTTTTATTACAAGCTTTTATATACCTGCGAACTGCCCGTTGGTTTTATTGTGTATAAAATACGCCCAAATTTAATTTCCGTCAAATAAAGAATTAATGTTTCGTGAGCTTCTTTGTTTGCGTGTTTACAAACACGACAAACTTATTTAATTTGATTGACAAGAAATTAATACCAGTAATTATCCAGTTTGACAGATTTTGTTGATATACTTATTAATTTCTCTTACGTACGTTTAGCCTAGTTACGATTTCATAGTAATAATTAGACTTTATACAAAGAAGCAACTTTTACCACTAGCGTTCATGAATTATCTGCCCCCTAGTTCGGATAACGATAAAATTGCAGTTATTAAATTTTGCTTACTCGAACAATAGTAATGGTCGGTTTAAATGCATTATATTTTTAAGTTTTTACTGTCAATACAACCGAACCATTAACAGACGCATCCAGTTGAATACAATACACACTTGACGTGCACTTAACGGCGTAGGATGTAACTAATATGCAGAAATCCACTTAGCAGATAAAAATATGCAGAAACTGCAAGAACTATGAAAGCAACCCCTGTACAACTATTCATGATTTTATATTTTTTAAGAAAATAATCTGTCTAGCAGTTATTTCGTTGACGTTCGAATATTAATAAGTGCATTTCGGTGGTTTTATTGGATACGTTTTGATTTGCAGAAAAATATTCGGAACCTAATTAAATGGGACATCTGGCCTTAAGAGGATAGGGACGAACCGTTCGATCGAGTTGGTAGCTTTTGACCGTACAAGACTACATTCCCTACGGATTTTTAAAAAAATAAAGTATTTAAACTCCGTCAAACTTATCTTTCTCGAGAACGCCGACGGAACTTAGAAAATAATTTCGTTTGTGCTTTTAATCATTGCAATTCTTGGTCTTAAATATTTGAAAGGTGTACAAAAACAGCATGGGCGTCCCTGGATATTTTCCAAGGGCGGCAAATGTAAATACAAGCAACAAAACGGATTTATGAAAATAGTTGTGATTTCTGATTAGATGGTAAAGGATCCCTCTTTTCTTTGCATGTTGAGGAGAAAAGTCGCCTCGCATTCCAATCCTCCTCCCTCCCCCTCATCGCCAATGGAAAAAGCGACTTTTCCACAAAAAACCTACCTATTTTGAAGAAAGGATAAAATTTTTAGAACTTATTAGCAAAATGTAGCTATGTTTTAAATCTAATTTAAAATTGATACAAAAAATGCAATAACTCAATTTTTCCACTTATTTCCTTTTATATTGGTTATAATGTTTGAAACTTCTTTCTATTAAAGTGATTTTAAACAATATAATCAATACAAAAACATAATTTTTCTATTTTTGCCTAACTTTCGAATTGTGTTTATTTTTTATTGTTTTGTCATTAATATCCTGAACGTTTTAAAAAACTTTTTTTTATTATTTTTTAAACTAATCCTAAATTAAGGGAAAAAAATCAAGAACTCGATTTTTCTGCTTATTTCCTGCTTTTATGTAGTTAGTTGTAATGTTTGAAAGTTATTTCTTTTAAAGGGAATTTAAACAATATTTTCAGTACAGAATCACAATTTAAAGAATGTTTTTCTATTTTTGCCAACTTTCGAAATGTGTTTATTTTTTTTTGTTTTGTCATTGATATCCTGCACGTTGTTAAAAAGTTCTTGTTTATTATTTTTTTAATCTAATCCAAAATTAAGAAAAAAATCCAAGACCTCAATTTTTCTGTTTATTTCCTGCTTTTATGTAATTAGTTACAATGTTGGAAACTTCTTTATTTCTTTTAAAGTGAATTTAAACAATATATTCACTAAACACAATTTAAAAAATGTTTTTTCTATTTTTGCCAACCTTTCGAATTGTGTGTTTATTTTTTATTGTTTTGTCATTAATATCCTGCACGTTTTTAAAAGGGTTCTACTTTATTATTTTTTAATATAATCCAAAATTGAGAAAATAAATCCAAAAACTCAATTTTTTTGCTTATTTCTTTTCATGTTGGTTATAATGTTTGAAACTTCTTTCTATTAAAGTGATTTTAAACAATATATTTCAATACAAAATCACAATTTAAAGAATTTTTTCAATTTTTGCCACTTTCGAATTGTGTTTATTTTTTATTGTTTTATCATTAATATCCTGAACGTTTTTAAAAAGTAATTTTTTTATTATTTTTTTAATCTAATCCAAAATTAAGAAAAAAAATTCAAGAACTCGATTTTTCTGCTTATTTCCTGCTTGTATGTAGTTAGTTGTAATGTTTGAAACTTATTTCTTTTAAAGTGAATTTAAATAATATTTTTATTACAGAATCACAATTTAAAGATTTTTTTCTATTTTTGCTAAACTTTCGAATTGTGTTTATTTTTTATTGTTTTGTCATTAATATCCTGCACGTTTTTAGAAAGTTCTTATTTATTATTTTTTTAATCTAATCCAAAATTAAGAAAAAAAATCCAAGAACTCAATGTTTCTGCTTGTTTCCTGCTTTTATCTAGTTAGTTATAATATTTGAAACTTCTTTCTTTCTTTTAAAGTGAATTTAAACAATATATTCCTTACAGAATCACAATTTAAAGAAGTTTTTTCTATTTTTGCCAAACTTTCGGATTGTGTGTTTACTTTTTAACGTTTTGTCATCAATATCCTGCACGTTTTTAAAAAGTTCTTCCAAAATTAATAGAAAAAAATCCAAGAACTCAATTTTTCTGCTAGCTTTTATGTAGTTAGTTATAATGTTAGAAACTTCTTTCTTTTAAAGTGAATTTAAATAATATATTCATTACAGAATAACAATTTAAAGAAATTTTTCCTATGTTTGCCAAACTTTCGAATTGTGTGTATTTTTTATTGTTATTTTATTATTTTTTTAATCTAATCCAAAATTAATAAAAGAAATCCAATAACTCAATTTTTCTGCTTATTTCCTGTTTTATGCAATTGGTGATAATGTTTGAAACTTCTTTCTTTTAAACTGAATTTAGAAGATTTTCTTCGGTTTTTGCCAAACTTTCGAATCATGTGTTTGTTTATTAACGCTTTGCTTATCAATATTCTGCACGTTTTTGTGAAGCCAGTCCTAAAAAATCCTTCCAGCACACTCATAAACGCACAAGAGCACTGTCACAGTCACAAAAGCACAGCCCCTTCCCAAAAAAATAAATGCTAACCAACCTGTTGTGACCACATGGCTTTATCCAAAAAAAGATCACGTGTTACACTAAAAAAATACTAACACTACATCTATGCCAAGTGAGTACGTTGGCTGATTTTTCAAAATAACACGTTGTCCGCGAAGAGAATCGTTATATAGATTCAGTTTACAATTTACTTCGACGAGATGAATCCCCCCTTTTCGACAAAGCTGAACGGGTAAAGCTTAGGAGGAAGGTTAAGAGTCAGATAGTACTAAGCGGACATGAGAGAGAAAGTAGGATAATGAAAGTAGCCATACCCAGTTATAATAAGTATCACAACACACTGATGTGTCCATAAATTACGATAAGGCTTCAAATTTTACATAGGTATCGATTTAAATGTCCGAAACCTTTTTTTTCAGTTCGCTGCTTTGAATCTAGACGGCACAAGTGACCGTGCTGGATGTAATAAGGAGTTTACTGGATGTTTATGATAACCGTGGTCGCCAGACTGGAACAGATCCGATGATATAATTCTAATGTGTTACTTATTATTTCTCAAGCTCATTTATTTGTTGTCGGATCTGGTAACAGCTTGCTATTTACATTCGCTGATTTTACTTTGTTTATTATGGAAATATTACTCTATTCCCACTCATGTTTCAACCTCAACTAGGTACAAGCTCATTAGTCTCATAAAAAACCTGTTTTAGTAAGTGTACGCAACGTACATGTTTTTTTTTCATTTCTGCCCAATTTAATAAAAAAAAAACACATTTATACAGGGTCATCCAAAAGTCCCGGTACGGCAGAAAAACCTTGAAGGTCATTATCAAAGTCATGGTCATTACCAGATTTGGACGTATAACTTCCTGCTCTTTCCAAATCCGCAATAAAAAATTGGGGTTTCCATTTGAAAAACTTAACTTGACCTTCAAATTACTTTGAAGGTCAACGTCAAGGTCAAATCCAAGGTCACCAGCAGACAGCCAGGGAAAAATCCTTACACTTTTGTCTGAAACATTCTTTCCCAAAATGTCGTACCGGGACTTTTGGATAACCCTGTATAACCATTATTTTTGGACATAAAAAATAATGCTAAATACAAAATTTACATTAAGTTCGTGTCAGAGAAACAATTGAACGTTACAAAAATATTGAAATAAGAACACTTGGAATATCCTCTTTTTAACTAAACCATAAAAACTGTGATCTCCATTTAATATACAGTGTAGGAAAGTACCGATGGTCTATCTGAAGTTACGTGAGAGCGATAAAGTAAGCAATAGAAATCCATGCGATAGAGAAGGATGGCTATAATGAAGGCCTCTCATAATCACCGCCCGTTTCGCCCTTCCACAAATAAGATCCACTTCTTATTTGTTTAAGGGCGAAATGAGTGTTGACTATTAGACGCCTTCATTATAGCCATCCTTGTCTATCATATGGATTTCTATGGCTTACTTTATCGCTCTCACGTAACTTCTGATGGACCATCGGTACTTTCCTACACTGTAGTTATAAAAAAATTAAGCCCCACTGGATTCTGCGAGAATATAATATAAAGCATCGAAATTTCAAAATTAGTAATGTTTTAAACCGAAAATTTCTCTCAAAAAATTAACTAACGTTCTCGAAAAACCCATCTTTCTGTCCTTAATAATATTCTAGCTGAGAAAAATCTTGCTTGAAACTAGGAGACTTTACTTTTTTGGAAATATAAAATATTTATCTATTACATTTAGTATACAGGGTGTCCCAGAATATGTGGAATTTATACAATTTATACAGGGGAACATCTTTTAAAATACTTTGAATAATTTAATTATTTTTTAATACGATGGACAACAGATAAGACTCCTTACAAATTGACCCATGAAAACAATTTGGCTTATTTGGTTTGCCAGGGACGGACTAGCTATATCACAACAGTGTCAATTTTTTTTAAACCCTTTACGATAAAGGCACAAAAACAATATTTTTGAAAGCTTAAACCTTAAACTAAAAAAAAAAGGCACTCTTAGTTGATATCGATAAAATTAACTGTTTTCGAGAAAAAACTATTTTTGTTTAATATGATTTTTATTATATCCGTAAAGAGAAATAAACCGATGAAATTTGCATTCTTTCTGTGCCTATCTAAAAAATTCCCCTTTTTGTTTTTTCCTAAAAATAATTAAATTACGCAAAGTATTTTAAAAGTTATTTAAAAAAATCGATGTTCAGGGGCGTCCTTTAGAGGCCTGTATCTTCGTAAGGGGGCCCACGATGGAAATTTTTTTTAGGAACTTATCATGATATTTTAACGTCCCCTGTATAAATCCAAGAGATTGCCCACATATTCTGGGACACCCTGTATATCATTACTTTTTTTAAATTTTGTTGCAATACAACTAATTGATATAATTGTGAAAATGAACCTTTTATTTTCATTTTCAGTAAGTATTAAATCAGTGATTAAAGTCCAAACACCCAGAAAATAAATTTATTCGCTAAAATAATCTACACAACCGCGAACAGTCAATGAAACTTGTAGAGTAGAACAACATCAGCCATCACTGTACATGCGTAATATCTGGTGCGAGTCTGCATTATTATGGATAAAATAGAATTATATTCTCAATTTACCTGATTAGTTAACAGGGTCTTAATCAAAACTGAAAGTACTACTTACACCTGTATATTATTTCGATTTCATTACTTGCAATGCCTAGGAAAATTGTAATTTCCTACGCCTATGACTTTAACTGTAAAAATGTTCCACAGTTTTTAAATTAATAAAATTCTTCGAAATTGTTTTTGCTCGATTAAGAAAGAATGTAACGAAGAGGTCAAAAAAATTAGGTTGAATATTCATATACCACATTTTTTACATGTTTTTCTCGATAAAAACAGCCTGTTAACTTGTTGGTAGATATAAAATTTCTTTCCCGCAGTTCAGTACGAGATGTAAATTTAAATGGCAACAACTCGAACCAGCAGATAGTCTGGCAATGAACTTTCTTTTAATATTGCACGAAGTTTACGAGTAGTAAGTAAAAGTACTATCGTCAAAACCGTTGGGCAATCTGGTGCAAAAAGTTTACAGAGAGAGGTGTGTGCCCCTCAAAACAGATTTCTCGATAGAGTAAATGAAAGGAAGGAAGCAAGGCGTGTGGATTTTATTGCTCTTACAATAAACAATAAGAATTCCTGCGGCTAGTAATTTTTTTACCCATCTGTATGAATTCTTTTACCACACCTCGGTCTTCATTTTTTATATGCGTTAACACACCTAAAAAATTAATGCATACAGGTTAAAATTTAAATTGTAACAAGGTATAACAAAAATGTAAGAACTTTTATACAGTGTAGAAAAAGATTAATAATAGACCAGGGCGGACCTGTTTTGAGGTTTAGTGATTGGTGCTTTAAAATTATAATTTGTGAAAAAAACTAAATTGCAAATTGATAAGTGTAATCTAATTGTTTAAAAATAAAAAGAAGAGTGTTAACTTTAGAAACTGTGCAACATTTTGAAAATTCGAAAATTTTGCGAAAACTATTAAACCGATTTTAATGAAATTTGGTGTGTTGTTTTATTATACTCTAAAGTTACAATGCCCTCGGAGCAATTAAAATATTTTAAAAAATTATCCAAGAAACTTGATTATTTTGCCTTTTTTCATCAATTATTGATATTCTGCAACATCGGTAATAAATTTAAACATTTTTAACTTATATAGTAGTATATTGTACAAAATTCAATTCTATAACTTTTTTTCCTCTTCAATATTCTTCCAAAATGCATAGGTTTAAAGATATAAGTAAAAAACTCAGACAAAATAGGTATTTTTTAAAATTTTTTAAACATTTTTGCAATTTTGAAAATGTTTCTGACCTCACCCAGATCTAGGGATCTACACTTTTATTATGTGAGTTGTACTGAAGGTATTCCAGCAAAAATTAGCTTGCCCCCTCTTACATTCAAGAAGTGGGATATTTCGACAGATCGCCCTGGTCTATAGAGTAGGTATGTAAGTCTGTCAATAATAATAATAATATCTCTACTCCTCATTCTAATTACGAAAATTAGCCCAGAAGTCGGAGACTTGTGCGGGAGAGAAGGCGGCATATTATTATTACGCAGGCCGCATTTGCGCCCAGGAACGACTTATGTTGGTATGCCCTAACCACCATTCAATGCAGGAATGAGGAAACCTGGAAAACCCCATTAATTAGGGGGGTGGTCAAATGCCAACCGGTGTCAATCTCTCATATTGACCCAAGCCAACATTCTTCCACCCTACCAATACCTGCACAGAGGGCGCCAATCCTCCGTACAAGTGTAGATATTCTACGGTCACCGGCCGCGGGATTCGAAACCCGGGCAGTTCGACACATCGATTTAAGTACTGACGCCTTAAACCGTGCGGCTATCGACCTAATGGCTCAACAAAATTGAAAATATTGCAGAAAAGTTCAATTTTTATTTACTAATTGACCCGTTTTAGCGATTTTTGCATTTACATTCGATATTTGATCTAATACTCAAAATATTATTTTAAAATGTTTTCTCAAAGTATTTTCAAATTGTTGCTTTTTATTATAAAGCTCTTCCTCGCTATTTTAGGAGGTATTTTAACATTTTACTAAAAAATACCCTGGTGGACGTTTTTTGAGATACGGATTCGGATTCAGCATCAAAAATACACAAGATCTATGTACTTTGATTGTCAGGGGCTGTATAATTCTTGTCAACGTCCATCCTAAAACATCTGGCTTACGAGATGGAAGAAATATTTTGGGGATTTTCTATTATTATATCCTGTACAAAGTGAAGTGGACTGAACAATTCATAAAAATAAAAAGAAATTTCGTGACTCACGTCGTACGTAACGAGTTGCTGTGTAAAATTTCCCGTTTTCTAAAGTTACGTAAGGTCGTGAACAGTATCGCATTATTTCAAAAAGGATCCGGGTTTGAATAGCGATAGTCCCACGTCGCACTTGTCGAAGAAATTGGAAATTAGAAACTTAAAGTACAAGAATATGTAAATCGTTAATTTCTACAACTAAATCGTTTTAAATATGTGGTACTTGAACCACTCGCCCAGCTCAATTAAGTTTCTTCCGACATTGCTAGAACTGCGTACATTTCTAGCATTTAGATGTCTTCGCAGGTAAAAGTTACTTGAAAAGGTCAATGGTTTTCTTTATTTTCAGTAAAAGTGTGTAAAATAACACTTCTTACTTATCACCACCGAAAAACATATGTATACAACTATTTATTTTTTCCAATAGTAGGAAAAATGTATTTATTTATTGTAATATTTATATTTATATTTATATTATTCCTTGGCATTAAACTTCCATACCCACTACATGACGTCAATCAAATCCTGTCATCCTCTGAAATAAGGTTACTAAGTTCCACAAATTTATTTTTATGGGCATTCATTTAACTGTTACTATTAACAATTGGTCGGTAACTTAGCTAGCTGAGATACTATTATAAAAAGAAAACAAACCTGAGGTAACCTAACTTTACATAAACAGATAAAATTCTACATGGTTTGGTTAGACCAGGTTAAGTTTTTATTTAAATACACAATACACATATAGAGTAGTTTTTTTTTTGAATTTAATTTAAAGAAACTTAACTTGACTTAATCGAGCTTAAGTTTTTTTAGATACATTTCTTCAGGTCATGTTAACTTTTTATTTATTTAATATATAACAAACTTAACCCAACTTTAAGTAGAAACCTAACAAGGTATCTAGATATAACTCACATTTAATTATACTGGTTCTAAGAGATGGAATGTGTAATTCATATTTGCTTTATATTATTATCATATTAAGCGACTCGCATGGATGGATAAGTAAATTTACAGTACTTAGTAACCTTATTTCAGACACATCAGACAAAGGCGATAGACGCGTAAGAGACAATTTTTCTTTGACGACTTAAATACGAAATTATATAAAAATAAAAGTCTTTTTTTGGTTGCGTAAAACACGAAAGATACGGTTTGAATTGAAAAATGAGATTCAGATTTGTGTTCAGCACCATCGAAAATAGGGCGGTAGGCAAAATTTCGAGAGGATTTGCAAGTTTTACGCTGTAGTAAATAATATGCACCATTCTACAGCATCATATTCAATATTTAGCAAAATTCAGCGTATGACTAATGCAGCTGCAACTAATGTATATGTCGTAAATTAGAAATTGGCACATGAGAGAATATGAATTACATAGTACATTAATGATTCCGTAATGGTGCTCTAATAGCGGCTCTTTCCGATAAATGTGGTATTTTTTTAACAAAGTGAATGCTAAATAACGTAGCTGTTAATTATTTAGGAATACAGGGTGAATCTTAAACATGCACATAGATAGTTTATATACCATATAACATGTAATAGTAGTTTTTTGAGAAAAAATAGGAATTAAAAAATCTAATTCAAAATAAATGCGCATGATTCTTTATAAGAAACTTGTTGAGAACCTTTGACACTGTATGCGTAACATTCTTCAAACATAATATTCGTTATTTGTGTGTTGCAATCTATTTTTATGAATTGAATTTTAAAGTGCTGTAGTCGTGATTATGTCTTTACGACGAAGACAAGTGAAGTGTTGACTTTTATTGTGCATATACGAGAAAATTATGGTAACTTTAGCTTGACAGGTGGTTGTAGTGTAACAACTGTTTAAACATAATATTTTTCATCAATTACATACGTGTTTGTTTGTTAATTTCAATTTTTGAATAATTTAGTACTTTTTTTTTCAAACAGTGCGATTTTAAACTCTGTGAAAACATTTAAGAAGCTGATATTAATTTATCAATTGTTTAGTTTAAGGCTTCCTTTATTATGAAGGGGTTAAGATTATTGAATAATTTAATTTTATTAGAATCCGTCACAGTGCATTAAAGTTAGATTTAACCTGTAGTATGAAACTAGAAAATAATAATTTCCTAGGCGCATGACTTGGCAATTCGTTGCGCATGCGTATATGATTAACTTCCATGTTGACAGTGGCAGTAGTAACCAGAACAAACACAAATGAAACACAATACGCCAACGCCATTCAGTTGGTGTTGGTATCTGGAATTGGATCGTGTCGGACTATTTTTTGCGTACCACTATTTCCTTTTCTTGAGGTGTTTTCCAGCAAATGAGCGAAAATTGTATTCGAAGGTGTCATGCGTTCATCGAAAATGGTGGACATGGTGGTGGACATTTTGAGCATTTGTTGTAGTTCGTTTTGTGCTTGTGCGTTTAAAAATTACTGAATAAATAAAATAATATTATTTTATAAATATGTAGAATATTTTCACTAATAAAACTGAATTCGTTAGGTTTACTTACATTTTTTCGAAAAGTATTAAGATTATTTTTAACAATGTGTACGTGAGTATATATTTTTTGTAATTGTACTGTGGGGTGGTGTATGTATATAAATATATAAATACTAAAAGAAAATATCTGCATTATAACGAAAGTAAAAGAATAAGTGAGGCACTTTCGTTGTTTGCAATATGAATGAATACATTTGATTAAGCATAATGAAATTTGCCATTAATTTTATGGTGTGTGAACATATGGTATAGCATTTTTCTTATTAAATTACTGTTAGTGACGTTATGCCTCTGCAAGTGCTGCTTTTGTGAAGCAAAAGAAGGTTTATGACTACTTCAACTTTCCTAACTTTATTTTTCTAGGACAATATAAATTTAATTACAGGGACACTTTTTTTATTCAAATGCTAGAATATCGCCACAGACTAATTTTTAATGCACACCCTGTAGAACCACCCCTGCTAATCTGTCTCTTTCCAGAACCATAATTTCACGTAATAATACATATTTAATAGTGCTCTTTCCAAATTGAGAACTCGAGAGGATGAGTACTATTTAATTATATCTCATTAACAGAAATGCAGATAAATAGTAATTTTTTAGTAAAAAAATATTACGTCCAAACCTTGCTTGAAACTAGTAGGAAACTTTAGTTTTTAACTCATACATAATATTATATATACATCTCATAATAATTATTTACATTTAAATATATTTACATATACATTTTTTGAGAATATAATAGTGCGTTGTAGAGTTGTACAAATAAGTTTGTTGGAAGAAACTAAATCTTATCTCATTAAATATGGAATATTAATGTTTGAAACGAATCAAGTAATTCCAAGAACAAACACTTAATTCTAAGAAATAAGTTTACTCTCCAAAATTAAATATTACTGTAGTATTAATGCGCAACAGCGAACAGCTAACGGAGAAAGTAGAGTAGAACAGCATCAACCACCACTGTGCATGAATAGTGTGAGAAATAAATGTGCGCTATTATGGTTAAAATACCGAACTTATTATCCGAATGAGGTTTGGAAAAACTTAACTGAGACTTTACTGAGTCATCTTCAGAACTGAAAGTATCAGTGTTGGCTAATAAAAACTTGCTTGTTGCCAACTGTTAACTATTTAGTAATATCCTAGGCAATGCCCATCCAGATGGATAGTTCTTTTATTACCCAAGCTAAATCACTGAATGTTTCGTTAGCTGTTTTTTGTTTCGACAATACGTCTATTAACTAAAATTAGTTGTTTTCTAACTATCATCCTACACCCCTAAAGGTCTGTCATGTTTCGGTATTAAAAATGTAGTGGTCGAGTGTTATTGTTATTAGTGGTTAGTATTTTATTACAGTGACAGTAATCACAAATTGGTGTATATACTATTGGTATACGGTGAATGTAAACAAAATGCGAGGTCTTTATCTTCTGGGCGTAATTGGACGATATTCATTCTACGCTGTAAAAAATGTCTCTACCATCGAAGTCCCATGGACTTATGTCCGGTTTAACTCGGACGCAGCGTGTATTCGCTTCAAAACAATTGTATACGGCTACCAGTGCACGCATTTGGAAACAAATACTCCACATTCACTAAGATCCATGGCGGTAAGCGCGGCAGCAGTCGAAGATGACCTACCTGTTCAAGAATGTAGTCCTCTGCTAAGAGTCAAGTTCGTCAGTCGCTCTTTCAAGGTCCCGCTTTCTCCTGCTGGTTCTGAATTATCACCGGCTCTTGTGCTAGATTTATTCGTGAATGGACGGACTCTCAGACATATCATTAATTAACAGCATCATCGGGACGTTGAAGAAAACCACAAATTAATTTAACGACCGCTAATTCGCGTTATGCTCGTCAAGAAAGTGAGAAATTTTTGCCATATCTGAGTCCAATCGTTTCAATTTAGTCCTGCGTACTAACCTCTGCAAATATGTTTTTTGTTAAATGATATTAAGCGCATGAAAAAAATTTACTATACTTTCCAATTTTTTTCGCTTGTCCTTCCAAAATACGAGCAAATGGATGATTCAAATTCAATATTGTACATGATTTTTTAGAAAAGATCCCATAAATTCAAGGGCACGACTTTTCTCGTGCACTTTTGTTTGATAAGAAGCAAAAAACAACTGGTCAATTTCTTGAATTCTTGAAAACGCTGGTCACAGGGTGTTTCTTATTCAAAGGACCCTCATCATTTTCAAAGTTTATCATCTCAGTCAAAAGTTTGCAGATAATTTGTAGTGATATGTAAGTGTTAACGACCTGCTGCTGCTTTTGTTTTATTTGACACTATTTTTTGCGGTACCGAAAAGTATCTGCTAGTGCTTCAGAATATATCAATTAAGTTTCTCTAAACGTTCACCACAGCCTCAAGCAACTGCGGTTTCGTTTGTATAATGTCGAATATATTTCCCATCAACCTAAATATTAAATTATTTATAGCTATTCAAGAAACTTAAGCTTCGGCAATTAGAAGAATAAAATTAATAAATCATAAGAAGCACTTTGTTTACTTGTAAATAATGGCAGCCAGATCCTTAATAAATACAAAACGGTATAATTTGTTTAATTAATTAAAATTGTTCAATCAAATATTACCATTACGAACATAGATCTTGCCGGCTGTTAAAAATTATGTAAAATATTGTAGAAGGGTACGCACTTTCTTTAAATTTCTCTTCATGCTGTCATCAGTAAGAATACTATAATCCGTTACTCACGACGAAAGTTAAAAGTTTAAGAAAGAGAATAACAAAATTAGTGTTAACATGACGATTATTTTTTACATTTTAATCCGAATATACCTTTTTAGTAGTGACGTCACATACGCCAAATAATAAGCACCCCATAGTACATGAAGAATTTCTTAATATTTTCACTAGATTGATTTTGGACCATAAGTGCCAAAAAATGTCTTCTCTGTCATGACCTTAAATATCGCGATATTCGGGCAATATTAGAAATATTTAAGAAATTTCAAACCCAAAGTGACAAACTAAAAGAATTATAGAATTAATATTTTTAAATTTATAGAATATTGACTTTTATAGTAATTAACAAATTAGAATCATATCAATGTTACTGAGCATGCGCATTAAAGGTAATTTCATGTAAGCGAAGTAGCCTCGCAACAGGCTACCGTTCAAGAAAAGTTTGGTTCTGGTTAAGAGTACGTCTATAATAAACCACTTGAAGAAAAAAAACACTCGATGAACAGACTGACACAACAAAGCATCAAGCAAAACAATAAAAAATACTTTGTAGAACTAGAAAATGCCAAGATTAAACAAAAGAAGAAATGACGACAGCGATGATATGTCAACAAGATCTCACCTACTATTCTTCCCGAGCATGCGCATTAGGAATAACACGGGTAATGTTAAATTTTTACTTTATTTTTTAAAAATATTCTTTTATATCGTTTTTTGTAAGTTTTAAGCACATTAGTGTATCTATTTTACGAAACACGTGTTGGTTGTTCTTAAATACTTCTAAATCCTTGTAAAAATATTTAAGTTAATTTGAAATTGTTCATTTCTGTAGTATCTATGTAAATAGTACACAAGGGTCAGATTCGATCTGTACAATTTCAACTATGACAATTTGTTGCGAGTTGCCTAAATATGAGACGTCACACTAAAAGTCTCTATTCTGGTAAACGTCTCAATAATTAACACCCTGTATGTGTCGCTTGCGTAATTGCTACGTCATATCTATATAGCTATGGATAGATTGTATCGAATACAATTTAATGTATAACATGGAATCATTACAATTTCCTGTTTTGGTGATCACAATTGACCTCCAGATTTAACACCATTGAACTTTTTTCACTTGATAGTCTGGAATAACTGAATTGCTTTATTATGTGGCTTTTAATGTGGTATAAGGAAAATTAGTTTTTTTACATTTAATCCTTCAAGGATTACAATTAAATATCCTAATGGTTTAAATGAGACACTTTAAATATTAAAACAGCACTTTGTATTAAGATATGCCTTCAATCTCCAGAGAATGCCGGAAATGTCTGATAATATTCGTTTTTTAACCCTTACTCTCTCGATGATTTCTTGAGTTTGAAAGTAGAACCTTAAATATTAATACAACACTTTTAATCTAAATGTTTAATGCAATTTTTCCAGGTTTGTGCATTTAATTAAAAGTTAAATATTATCCTTCGCGTTTAAATATAGCACTGTAAGTATTAAAACAGCTTTTTTAATAAAAATTCTTTACATTTTCAATAGAAAGTTAGCAATATCAATCGCAAGAGAATCCTCTCTTACAGGCTACCTGTTAAGTGGGCCGTACCGACGATTTTTATTGTACGTTGCTAGCCATGCATAAATTGTTTAATAATAAAAATTGGAGCCTATCTCAGCACTAATTTAAACACGACCGAATAAGAATTGTAATGCCATAAATTATCATATAACAGTAATCAACGATAATCTCTATTGTCTGAAATTAGTCCGTGTAAATTTCTACCAGTATTGTTGCTCCGAATGCACAAATACTGTCAAATTATTGTTAAAATGTACTCTCTCTCTCTGCGTGTAAAATAGAAAAATGTGCTACGTACGCTCGCTATTTTGTCAAATCGATTTACACACCTTTTATTCTTTTCTTGAATACTAAGTTGAGTTTATCCAGCAATCGCCTTTTCGCTCTCTAATTCTTGAAATGAAAAGTGATGTTGAAACGTTATGATGGGTTTACTAGCTTCCCAAATATCATATCGTCACCTTATCTCGTAGGGTTGAGTGGGGAAGTTGGAGTAAAGTGAGTACCTAACTATGCAGGTCATCTATCTGATTTGTTTGTTATGAACAATTTTTTTTCTTTATTGCAGCAATCTTTGAGAATGGCCATTAACGTCACATGTTTAGGCAACCCGCAACGAATTGTCATAGTTGAAATCGTATAGACCGAATCTGACCCTGGTGTACTATTTACATAGACACTATAAAAATGAACAACTTAAAATTATTTTATTTTTACAAGGATTTGGGAGTATTTAAGAACAACCAACACGTGTTTCGTAAAATATATACACTAATGTGTTTAAAATTTACAAAAACCGATATAAAAGATCTTGTTGAAATGTTATCGCTGTCATCATTATCTTGTTTTGTTTAATCTTGGCATTTTCCAGTTCTACTAAGTATTTTTATTGTTTTTATTGGTGTTGTGCTGTGTCAGTGTTTTTATCGAGTGTTTTCTTTCTTCAAGTGGTTTATTATCGACGTACTCTTAACCATAACCAAACTTGTCTTCAATGATATACTGTTGCGAGGCTACTTCGCCTTACTTGAAATTATCTTTAATGCGCATGCTCAGTAACATTGATACAATTTTAATTTATTAATTACTATAAAAGTCAATATTGTTCTATAAATTTAAAAATATAAATTCAATAATTCTATTAGTTTGTCACTTGAGGTTTTAAACTTCTTAAATATTTCTAATATTGCGAGATTATCGCAGTATTTGAGGTCATGACAAAGAAGCCATTTTTTTGGCACTGATGTCCAAAGTACACGAGGTCGAAAATCGATCTAGTAAAAATATTGGGAAATTCTTCATAACCTGTTATTTGGCGTATGTGACGTCACTACTAAAAAGGTCTATTAGTTGTATTGTGGTCTATTTCTCAATATTCTTTACGTAACTTTTCGGTTTAAGGGAGAACGATTAAAAAATTGTGCTCCGATCTGTCCCACACTTGGCACACAAATAGTGGATTAACCATGGACATGACATACATTACTTTCTCCATCTCAGGCGGGGAATTTCACTTAAGGGCATTTGCTTTCTTCAACTGCCCACCTGCGTTCATTTAATTTGGCCGATTTCAGACACCTGTATATTTTAAGCAATTTGTTTAAAACATAAATGAACTCATATGCATTTCAAAATTCCTTCTAACCTAGACATATTTTCCTAATTCGTTTTAATTGTTTAGATATTTTGATAGGTATTTCGATGATACTTAAGTTGTAAACACTCATCAAAAATACCCGGCACTGTTTTGAAACCACCGCAAATTTTCACAACGCTTGATAAATTAGAAACTATACTTCCTCCTTTTCTTATCAGTTGTCTCTCCACGCCCATGTCGTTGCTTTAAAAATATTTACACAGAAAGCTTTGTGCACAAATTTCACTTCAAGTCGCCCCGACCAATTTTCTTTACAAATAACACGTACGTATAGGGTGATCGATTTAACCGAAGAAATGAGTTTTTCTGTGAAACGGCCGAGAAAAATAAATTATTTTAGAAACTATTTAATTTTTGCTTACTTTTACTAGAAGTTAAGGCAGAAATACAGAAATTATCTTTACGGCGGTAGACGTTGCAGAGCTTCAAGCGCTTTTTTCCAGCAACATACATTTTTTAATATGTCACGATAAAGATTCCTTAATTTTGATTATTTTCCCTATATAACAATTTTTTTATCTTCCCACTTTTTAAAAAGTTACGGGCAATTCTCTACTGAATTTCTCTATCTCATAATTATTATTGTAACGACGTAGTCAGCGATATAGATCTTTTTCAGTGCTCTTGCTGGTTCAATATATCAATAACTATGATGGTTCTATTTGCAATAAAAAACGTATTCACTATAAACAATTTAATAACACAACTGTGTATACAACAATTACATTAATTTGTAAGAATTACAAATCCACCTGTCATATAAGGGAGACCACAACAACATAAAGAAAAACAATGTTTGAAGCGCCGCGACTCCTAGCGTCGTAAAGATAATTTCACTCTACCTTCAAGTAAAAGTAATCAGAAATGCAATAGTTTCTAAAATAATTTATTTTTATTTTCCTCAGCCTTTCAAAGAAAAACTCATTTCTCCAGTTAAATCGATCACCCTGTCTATTGGAAATGAATATTTCGTTAACTCACAGTAACGGGAGCATTGAGCCTCTTGAACTGCCTGATCTGATTCATTTTAATTAAAAGGCAATCAATTAAAAATAATACGTATGTATGGTGCTCCTTCATAAACGATTATGACCCTTTCCCATCTCTGCTTTCCTTGTAATATATGTGTTCCGTAAAATACATAAGAAGCAACATACAATCGTCGAAAAATAAATTGCTGTTTGCTGCGAAGGCAGCTCCCTAGACAATTATTCCAACATGTTTGTGAAACAACTCGGTATAATTTATATACAATGCAATGCAGTAATAGCTGCAGATACTGCTCGCGGTTAAGCACTTGAGCACAGCGCCATCTGTCGGCTGGTAGAGTAATTAAATGATTAAGCTTTAGTGCCACAATATTAGTTTGTTAAAGATTTCTATTACGTACATCCAATGTGAAAGGAAGCAAATGTAGGAACCTGTACAAAACCTACTTTGCACTACCGTTAGAGTAAAAAAACGGAATGTTTCTTATAACTTCTTATTGAAACAGAACTCATCTTTCACTTCCTAAACTTTGAATTAGTCGATCATTGGTGATATATTTCTACAAGCTTTAGCGAGTAGTTGAATTATTTCCTGATAGATGGCAGATTCGTCCATTTGAAATACATAATCCATAAAAGAAATATTTACGTACATCTTAAATTTTGAAAGTTATACTGTATTGTATAACTTTGTACTTTAGCACATTTTATATTATTTGCTTAAAATAATATTCAACACATAAAAAACATTAAATAATTTTATTCATATAAAATGTGTAAATTCATTTTACCGCAATTTCTTTTCAGACTGAAGTCATTCACACTCATTCAATCAGTTATTTGCTTTTTTATGTATATACAGATATGCAAACCATTGCGATTGCAAACAAAATAAAATCGTGTTTGAACAGATCACACTGTTAGGTTTTATCCTAAATGTCGAGATATAAATCTGTCTATGTATTTGCCTTTTCGTTCGTTTGCCTCTTAGCACGACCAGGTAACCTCTTGAAAAAGAAACAGATCGCACAGGGACGTACTTGATTTTTTTATTGTTAATTTTATTTGAAATATACAGGGTGTCCCGTTCATGTTTCAAAGAACTTGTGTGCAAGTTCCTCATGGAAAAATAATAGGGGTAGTTCATGTAAAGTTTTTTTCTTAGACAAACTGTTTTCGAGATACAGTGTGTTGAAGTTGTTACTTTACAAATGGTTTTCCTAAATTATTTTTAAATCAGCTAAAGATAAAAGTGTCAAAATTTGTACACGAGTAAACATCAACTGTGCGTTAAGAATGATGTGCAAACGGTTTCTTTCTGAAAAGCAGTGTCGCCGATACAGGTGGAGGGGTTCAATCGAAAAAAAGATATGTTAAAAGTCAAAATTTATTACATTTCTATACTGTTCTGTAAACTCTAAAGCATACCACAATAAAATTCGGTAGCATGAAGTTGCATAGAATGAAATAGGGGACAATTTCAGTATCTACTGTAGTATTTCGTGTTTGCACATTTATATAATTGTGCAATTTTGTTGTTCCGTATGTCTCCGAGTCTGTTTCCTAATATTTTTCTGTTTTTATCACTTTTTTAAGCATTCATGTCCATCAACAATTCAGTCCATTCAACAATTGTTTATTTTAGTAATGGTGGTGTAGTAGTTTACAAAATCTAAAATTAGTTAATAATAGATAATTAATTACCATAATCTGTTTATTTTGATTTACTTTTTTATATGTTAGTTTACAACAAACTGAAACTTAAAATAAATTTTATTTTTTTGTTTAGTTAATAAAATGTTTTACAATTTAATTGTTTCATGTAATACGTAAGAATCGATCAATATTGAATTTAAAAATCACGCACGTCTTAAGTTCTTGACTGAAGTTCGTTTCGTTCATGCGTTCAATTCGTTTCTCGACTTGCTCATGATTTATTTATTTTAAGTTTTTAAGGCTTTAGTTTACTTTGATGAATCTTATTTTTTTAATGCACCTATTTATAAGTCTGTGTAGAAATTTTATTAGGTATAAGCCTAATGTTTATGTTGAGTCTGAAAATATTTAGTTCATGTTCCTTTAGTTGATTATTTTATTTTTGTTTTGTTAATTAAAGGATTGTGATTATAAGAGATAAATTAATAGGAAGAACGCTTCTGTATCTTTAAATTAAAGCTTGTTTTTTTAAGATTTCTTCAGTTAAATTCCTTATTTACTATTTGTTTAATTAAAAGACATGATTAATGATTATTAATAATTATTGGAAGAAAGCTACGATTCAAAAACATTGAAATAAACATAAGTATATTGAAAGTATTTAATAAAAAAACAAGTTAAAGGTTTTTAAGAAGAAGATACTCAAAGTTTAATTTAGTTTTGTTAGTAGAAGTAGAAACATAAGTAATTAATAAAAATACTAAATAAATAATAAATGTTAATGATGATTGTTAAGTTTAAGCATGTTTATATTTCGCATTGCAATACCAAAATTATGACTTTTTAAGTTTTAGAAATTTCTCGAGAATTCGAGAATTCCCGGGAATTCCTAGTCGAGAATTCTCGAGACCCGAGAAAAAAAGTAGGCCGAGAAATCAGAAACCCTAGTTATGATGTTAAAATGATTTTGGACAACCGTGATATGCACATATTTTCGAATTTTTAGAATTGCGTTTTGGTATAGCCTCTTATAAAAATATTTTGCTCCTTGCTTCCAAAAAGTGACCTTTGCTGCATTAAAAATAGGATCTCCGTTGAATAAATTTGATACCGATGTTTTGCAAAAAAGTACCACATGCTCATTAATTTTATCTTATTGACATACACAGGTAGTAATCACATGATTGTCGTTACGCTTGACGATGTTTTGACGTATGAAAATGATATCTCACATTTTTTTTATTACAACCGACCTACCTACATGATGAACTTCACGTACGTACTGACATGTACTTTTATACCCTAATTTGTCGATTAAGGACCGGATACACAAAGAGTATTAGATTTAAAATATATTTCAATCGAGCAGATAAGATTTTAATAGGAATATATAGCATGTTTTTCATAACAGAATTTTTATTATGGGTAACTAGCTTTGATTTCGTGAATTTTTCAGATATTTTAATGGGTACAATAATTTCGTTGGATATCTAATTAAGATGCCTTATCAACGGTATCAATCCAAGACGACTTGTGTTAGCATCCATTTTTTTTAGTGGTTAAGGAAATGAAAGAGCAACTTATAAAAAATTAAATATATTTCCAGCGAATTTGTCTTTTACTTTTGTAGAAAAGGAACATTGTGTATTTAGTACAAAATCACTAATAATACTGATTTAATATAAATTAAAAAAATAAATTAAACCTAATATTTCGAAACAAGAAAATAAATAAATAAATAAATAAATTACAAAGCGCACAGTTTATGCGACAAGTAATATAAATGTAACATGGTACACGCCATTGTGACAATATTTAAAATAGCGATGGACATGTGAACTTTCCTGAACTGTTTGTGAACTTGCAGGTAATGCGGACAGTTCAACAATTTCCCTGGATTTAATTTCCCTATTTCCATACCGACACCAGCTCTCTTTTCTATGGTATTTTTCTCAACCATCAAAGCCAAAAGAGGAGGGGTAAGGTAAAGGCGGATGACCAATTCAACCAAGAAGCAAATCGTCATGCCAGAGGCCTGTAACAAAAAAAGGTTTAAAAATTCGTTTCGTCCCAAAACATCTGTTTTCATGATATCCCGTTTACAAACACGGACATCGACACAACTGTTCTTGAAATTTTTTAATGAATCACGATTGTCAGTAAACGAAAGGTTAATGAAAGATGTAGATATTTATTTATAGACATCCTGAAAAGAGATTGATTTTAACTGCATTCTAAATTGTTTCTACGTGTCGCACGAAAAGTTAACGTATATTTTATAAAAAAGTCCACGCACGTGTGTCGCAATAAATTGATTTAAGCATTTACCTGAATAGCAATCTCCGCAGTTCTCAAATTGCTGTTGTTTGTCCGTAAGAATATAGCGAGGGTGATCAAGCTCAGAGTGGCGTTGATCAAGAAGTACTTTGGAAAGAGGACCCTCTGGACGTTCCCGAAGATGTGTCTGGGTAACGTGAAATATAACGCTAGTCCCGATACGAACGTCATCCAGATTTGAGCTCCGAAGTGAGCACTAAACGACCCTAGATACACTAAAGTCCATATCGGTGAAATTTGACTATAACTTTTGCTTGGTAACATTAAATATGCCACGCATAGAACTGAGAAGGCTGTGATTAGATGTGCTGGTTGTGTGGTGTGGAATAGGATCCTGAAAGAAGAAAAGAAGATTTTACTCATCTTTCGAATTTTTTGGTACATTTACAGCTACCAAAAGTGAAAGCATCTCTTAGGCAATGATTTATAAAATTATATTTTATACAACTTGTCGGTGCAATTTTTTTTTTAGATAAAGCGAAATATTAACGTCAATTTAAACTAAACTTTATTTATTATGCATACGTATGTGTAACAAAAAGTAGTTTATGGTGCGTTACGAACCGATTGCACTAAATATGTTACTACTAAATATACTGTGACGGTGAAATGAGCAACCTTCACTTTTATGGCACATTCAATTGTTGTTTATAAAGTGCAATTGTTCGGATGCATATAAAATTGCATTATAAGCAATTATATCTTATACAGTCCGATAAAAAAAGGAAACGTCTCCACAGTGATTGATTTCAAAGTAATTAATCCCATAATTTTTAAATACCACTCCGGATTAAAACTGAACGAAACAGGTACTTGAAATCAGCACACCGAACGGTAAATTCGCTTACTTGAAAAATGTGGATTTTAAGAAAGCCTTGTGCAGTTCCCCGACGATATCAAAACAAACTTTGGTATAGTAAGTGGCCACAGCTAGAAGATCTTCCTTGTACTGCAATTTATCACCATTTTCATTAACGATCTTCGGTTGTTTCTTGTGGACACTGTGATTGGACACTTTGCCGGTAACGTCGCAAACGGTAGCACTAGGACTCCTGCCTACACACATTTCGATTAGAATATTATATCACTAAAAGCTTCAGTCGGCCCTTAAGGGAGTAGCTTATGTCACGTAGCGACGAATTCGACTCTCAACGATCGACCGATCTACTTCGAATGTCTATGCTAAGCTTTAGGGTAGGTCTTTATAGAATAAAACCGGACCCCACTACTCGGATCGCACGTGCTCGCAGACGTAAGGCAATCCTCACTTCAAATGATTTCTAACTGATACGAAATTTGATTGACTGATGTTACTGATAACAAGCGAAGCCAGTAATATCATAAGGTAATGAATTTACATAATTGAATCTCACGTAAACACAAAAAAACTGTCATTTGAGGACGCAGCAACGGAAGCTGAACGTTTGTGTGGGGGAAGGGGTGGCATATTACAAATACGCAGCCTTCAGTAACTACGAGGAGAAGTGCCTGAATGATGTTAATTTACAGAGCGTGTTATTTGAGCCTTTATCTTTGGGGAAACTTATTTTTTGCACTTTGTGGATTAAAAGTGCCATTTTAAACCCTAGTAAAGTGTCACTTTTAATCCCTCGGGAATAAATAGAATTTGAAGAACAAAATGTTTGCAATTATGTCGTAATCAAGTTGTTGCAGTGCCATGGGCGTAGCTAGGGGGGAAGGGGGAGCAGGGGCGCGCACGTCCGACCCCAGAAGGCCCGGTGCTCACCCCAGAAAAAAAAAGAAGAAGAGAAATAATATTATCTTTCTCATTTTGGTAAGTCGCTGACTGCGTGAGAGGCCTCCATAGAGCTTGCAGCCTTGGGCCCACCCCAAGTATAAATGCTAGCTACGCCTATGTGCAATGCCTTATTTCAGGAATTTAATTTAAATAAAAGATTTGACGTTTTTGACAAAAATGTCGAACCAATAATAAAAAAAAATTAATTTTAAACGAAGTGAATTAAAGTGCACTTGGGATTAAAAGATGCACTTTAGCCTCTCTGTACATAATAACTGACTTAATGTTAGTGGTTTCATGTTACAGGGTGCCAAAATAGCCTTGGGAGTAAAGTCTCTTATAGCTCTTAGATGAACTTTGCACATTATCCCTTTTGATATATGATTTTGCACTCGGCGCGTATATTAAGTGCTGTTTTAATCGCTAGGTTCAGAGTTAAAGTGCCTCATTTAAATCCCGAGGAATTAAATTTAATTTTAATCCGTCTGTCAAATTGGCAGTAGCTATTATAATGTTTTATTTATTTTAAATTAATTAATTTTTGTAATTTTAGACCAGTCTTGAAGCGTCTTTTAATCCCTCAAGTGATCGTTTAACAATCCTCACCTCGGTATTAAATATGCACTTCGAATTTCATACACTATGCGTTTTCTCTTTCATTCGAAACTTGCACAACTTGATGCAATGTTTTCGAAGAGACGAACTCTGTTTACGCTTAAATTGATTAGTTCCCTAGACATTTCGCAATTGCTTCGATCTTGATCTTTTACCTCTAAGACCGGAGTCCCGTCTTAGTCATACCACTTAAGTGTTTCCCCAATATTTCCGGACTTGTCCAATCTGTTCGGCGACAAGAGCGTATTGATTCTGTGACTTCTTCAAAAAGACCGGAATAGCTGAACATTACTCACTAAATATTTGTAAAGAATACGGGAATAGAAGCCATACGATTGTAGTTTAGTAAAATAAATAAGAATATTTTTAAGACTGTCCAATTGGGTTAACGAATCTATATTTAATTTTAAACCAACTGCATCTTTGAAGTATAGGTAAATATTCCAGTTGGTAAGTGATTTGTTGCAGTTTGCGTGGATTGAAGAGTCCTACATTTTAAGACGCCGTCATGTTGATCGAACCAATTTGGACCCAACATCAAAACAATCAGTTATAATATTCTGGAAGGTTCCGGAGAATTAATCATGAAACAATTAAATGAATTAAATAGATAACATTAAGAGAATAGATTGAATATTCAGTTTTAATCGAATCCTCAGTTGTAATTAGAATATGCTCATAAATAAATCCACGTAACCACAGTCGTGTAATAAAATAAGTAAAATAATACCAGGCTGTATTATAATTCATGGGAAAACTAAACAGAAATGTATTAATATTCCCGTATTTTACATTTACCGATGTTTGTTTTTTAGAATAACATACAAGTAGCTGGGGATTTTAAAACTTAACTAACCGTATTTGTATAAGCATTTATTTTTTCTGTGTAATAGTTTTAAAATTATATTATTACATATTCATAGGATGTCACACTGTGATATATTTTCTTCAAAAGTCAATGTACCGCGATCACGGAAAATGTATTATAAAGAAAAGAGTGCTGAGATAAATATAAGCTTTTTATACATAGAAACAGCTTATAAATAGATTATTTCATTGCATTCATTTTATCTATCCTTGATACAATTGCTCCACCTAAACAGTCATCAACATCGCCCGAAGAAAAACATTTCAAGGACTGTTTGTTATTAGCATAATTATATTAATTTGTTCAGCGCTAATATCAGCAACGCTTTAATTTCACCTTCTTTCAATCCTTTTTAAATTAGTAGACCTGAAGATGATACAGAGTTGTACGTATAGTTTTCTTTCCTTTTTTACTATTGCATAGCATTTGAAATATCTATTTGTGACATTATCTAACGGATTTACCTTGTTTGGTAACAATATTTTTATCACTATAAAAAATCTGAAGATGGAGTATTTTCCCAGGTAAAAATAACCGTTTATAAATTCAAGTGTGTCACAATTTAATAAAAAAATCTGTTTTCTCCGATTAAATAAATAAGTGTAGAATAAACCAGATATGTATATTTTGTAAATAAACAAACTCTACGTTACATTCACATCTTGGAATCATAGACTCTGTTTTTCTGGACGGATCCGTGACAAAATACGCGTAGATCAATAAAAATGTATAAGCGTACGCATTTAAATAATCTCAGATGCTTTATCTAATATATTCAGGAATACATTTACACGTACATGGTGTCTCAAACTCGATAGTATGGGCCTACTGTGAGGATACAAAAAATTTAAATAAAATTTGGGGCACGTGGTTTTAAATGGGATGAGGTAAGCTCCATTTTCAATCGAAAGTATTATCTTTCGGATTTGACAGAAACGACTAATGACGTCATCAATTATACTTTTTTCTTATTAAAAAGCTATCTTTTTATAAACTTTTATAAGAGAATTTTTTCTGTATAACTATATTAAAGAATTATCTAGTTTATTTATTCTTAATGACATTTATGCACTTTAAACAACGGACATTCGATTATTTTCCAACGACTACTTGATCCTTCCACCGCTAATGTGCTTTTAGGTGGTATTTATTTTGAGACTCTTTAGGACGATATTGCTTATAACTTTCAAACGAGAAGAAATACTAAAAAATTTCTCTAATAAAAGTTTATTAGAATAAAGAGAGCTTTTTAACAGGAAAAAAAAATTGGGTATGTTTCTGGAAAAATATAATTGATGCCGTCATTAGTTGTTCCTGTCAAATCTCAAAGATAATACTTTCAATTGAAAATGGAGCTTACCTCATCCCATTTAACACCACGTGTCCCAAATTTTATTTAAATCGTAGCTTCGCAGTAGGCCCATATTATCGAGTTTGAGACACCTTGTACATTTCGCTATTGGTATGGTAATTTTATTAGATCTTTAGATACTCATCATAGGCTCAGTATTCCACTTTCTATTTTTAAAGAGGAATGGAACACAAATAATTATTAAAACAATTCGTACGTTATTCAACAGCAATCCAGTGGACAACCACGGAATAAAAAAGTTTGGCACCACTTTTTTTAAAACGATGATAAAAATCATGTGTCAAGACATTACCGCAATGTTGCAGAAACCACAGCTAGACAAAAATAAAAAGTGAATTGACAAAAATTTTAAACACTGACTGAATTAAAAAATTAACTAACAAAAAATTTAAACGGGATACACATTATACGAAATAAAATATATCCTGTTTTTGGACACCCTGTACGTATATTCAAAACATTTTCATATAGCGCCGGTTAATATGCTATGCGCCTACTATTTAATTGGCACAATTATTTTCCATGATGAAATATCGTTAAATTAAACCAAGCACTAAAGAAAGTCAAGTCATCAGTTTTAGACCTCTTACGTAACTGCATTGAAATAAACCACATTTAATAGTGGAACTCTATATAATTATAACACATTTATTTTCCTTTTTTTACAATCAATTTATAAAATACGTGTTTTTTTTTCTTGGTAAATAATTACAGAATAGGCCAAAGTGTACAAAAGCGGTTGCGGTTTGGCAAAATAAGTGCAACGGTAATACTGAGTCCAACTATTCACCTGTTTGAGAAATAAACGTACATTTTTATCGCCTAAAATAAAATCAGATATTTATGTGAAAATGCACGAAATATATTTTTGGAGAACAAGAGGCGTGTGAAATATTATTTGAGTCATAAATTGTATTGTTGCCAAAAATCGATACAGATAGGCGTATAATTGTCCATAAACGCAAAATTCTGAATATATACAGTGACCCATTTGAAAGAGGGCCACCTTCATAACATTTTTATTTATGGAGCGATTTTGACAAAATATTTTTTTGAAATGTAGAGGGGAAAAGGTGTGTTTTGGGGCCTAACGGTGTCCAGTTTTTTTTTTCAAACTAAGGCCTACTAGGTCACATTCGGAGGCTGAAAAATCCAGAATCCATATTAGCAATTTTTTTAGAAAAAATCTGCGTATGCCACTGGATTCGGCGTCCCCTGAAATGGATCTATACCAAATTTCATGAAAAAATTAACGATTCTATGGCTAAATTGCTGTCAAGTTGTTTATTATGCATCAAGAAGCTTTTTATCTAGTAACCCATGCGATAACAAATCAATCACAACAAATATTTAATAACAACATTTAATAGACATCCTTGTATCAAAATACAATGAAACAAACAGAAAAACAAACGAGAAATTAACATGAAATTTACAAAAACGCAATATAATAAAATTAACACACATGAATTAACTTTAAATTATGTATTTTTCAACTAAATCTCCATTTAATTGAATGAATATTTTTGTAAATGTTGCCTCGTCACTAAACAAAATTTAATAAATGTTAACCCAGAGTTGTTCATAATAGTGGCAATCTTTGTTTTATTTAAACATGCTTTAATAACACAGCTCCATAATGATGAACAATATTCCTAATAGCAGGCTTTGCAATTACTTAAGTCGCAGATGACAGGTCACCTGAACAAAAGACGGAAATGTCAAATTTATTAGCTCAGTAGTGAAATTTACCTAGGTACTGTTCCTTAAGTGCACTGTCAAAAAGTATGGCTGGACTGTGAGAGCGTGGCTGGAGGAATATCTTCCTAATCAGTGGATAGTGCGAAATAGTAGATTAATGGAGTTTCCCCCCAGAGTTCCCGACTTAACTACCCTAAATTTTTTTCTATGTGAGTTTATTAAAGAAAAAGTTTATTACACTCGTCCAACCAACGCAAAAGAACTGCGCGAAAGAATAAGACAGGCATGCCCTGAAATTATACACCACATCAGTTGTCTAATGTCATGATGGCATACATTGAAAGACGATACAATAAATGCAATCAACTAAATGGAGATTTAGTTGAAAAATCCAGAATTTAAAGTAAATTCATGTGTGTTAATTTTATTTTATTTTATTGTGTTTTTTGTAAATTTTATGTTAATTTCTCGTTTGTTTTTCTGTTTGTTTCATTGTATTTTGATTCAAGGATATCTATTAAATGTTGTTATTAAATATTTGTTGTGACTGATTTGATATCGCATGGGTTACTAGATAAAAAACTTCTTAATGCATAATAAACAACTCGACAGCAATTTAGCCGTAGAATCGTTAATTTTTTCATGAAATTTGGTATAGATCCATTTCAGGGGACGCCGAGTCCAGTGGCGTACGCAGATTTTTTCTAGAAAAATCGCTAATATAGATTTTTCAGCCTCTGAATGTGATCTAGTAGGCCTTAGTTTTAAAAAACACTTGACGCCGCATGGCCCCAAAATACACCTTTCCGCCCTCCACATTTCAAAAAAAAAATCGTCAAAATCGCTCCATAAATAAAAATGTTATGAGGGTAGCCCGCTTTCAAATGGGTCACTCTGTATACATATGAACTGTAAAAAATAAGCAATTCTCAAATTGTTGAAATAGATATTACCGCACTTATGATGAAAAACAGTTGGGCGCCATGTAGTCTTTCACGGATTTCTCCCATCGCAAGCGATTTAGATCCTCTGAAATGTGGAAAAAGATCTAATTTATTTGGTCGCCTGCTCTCAACTGAGCCTTGTTGCAGTTGATGTTTTCAGCGATACTTCGCTTGATGGGGCATAGTCGAGCACAGTACTCTAGTATCTTTTTTTATTGTCTTTAACTGCTGGATTAGGCCACTAAAGTTTATGGGGGTGTGGCCTCCTCAGAACGCCTGTATGAAAACTTTAGAAGCTTATTTTAACCTGCCTCCTTGGAAGGCTTGTGTATGACAGCTTTAGGAGCTGAGTGCGGTAGCTTTAAGACCTAAGCATCCCTAAGTATCTTTCTCTCAAATTTGATTTTCAGATTTGGAACGCTGGTTAAAGAGCAGCAAGGCATCGGGGCTAGACGTCCGATCTCCGTTCTTGATGGCTTCGCAGAGGTCCTGTAGCGAAATCCGCCTTTGGTTTAGACAACTGGCGTCTCTGAAAACATTCATCTTTGGATTATCCCCAACTGGAAGTGGTGACCGCCCTGTGTTCTTGACGTGGTACTTCTGTTGTTATTTTCTCTCCTGTTCGAACTACGTAATATTTGGTAAACGTTTTCCAAAATTAGAAACTGTGGTGAATTTTATATTTTCACAACGCGCTGGCGACTGCTCTGCTAACAGCATTAGCCTCTGGCGGTGTCGTCTCTCTTAGCGACATTCGACGAAAATTTTGGAAAGTTTGGTGAAAACTTTAACTTCCGCGTCGCGTCTTTTGCTGCTCGTAATAGGTAATGCGGGTCCCCTTGGACATACCTCTTCAATGCACAGGGTGGTTGGAGACAGCTTCGTGCTCCCGATTGGAAAGTTGAGTGAAATTTTAAATTGCTCGAAAAGTGGAATAAATAATACATATAATAAAACTTTGAGGACCTCTGTATTGGCTGATATTTTCATTTAACATCTGTATAATGTAACTCCGGACTCTTGCCAAATCTTCGTTTCGTGCAATGTATTTATACCGCACACACTTGCGGAAAATGTCTTCGGGTAATTGCTCGATGTAAAATTAGAATTAATACCTTATGTTAAGACATTGAGTTATTACTTTATATTTATGTAAAATTATGCGTTTATAGTAAACCGCAAGAGGTAATAAAATTAAAATGCTAAGTTAATTATTCGGTTGTCGACTTTTGAAAATTTCAATTAAAATTAAATATGTATGAGGAATAGCTCTTTTCCAGATTCTCTATTCTATTTCTAGACTTTAAAATAGAAAAAAAGCACATGTAAATACGAACGTACACATCCAAAATCTTGCCAAGGAAACGAATTCATGTGACCTTAGGTACGGCAAATACTTATTCATTAGTCTCATTCATAAATATTTTGTAATCCTCGTGACGGTGTGGGCGAGAACAGTCAGGTGGAACGACAAAAGAATACCGATATTTTTAAAGTGCGACTGCCACGCATAGAAAAGGAAGCAGTTTAACGAGCTTGAAAATCAAATCATTTCCAGTATTTAGATAAAAATAGTTTTAATAAAGTTTCAAGTTTTGTAACGCCGACGTAAGTCAAATTTGACACACCCTGTATATTACGAAAACTCCTCTGCTCGTTCTAGTGCCTTACCATCAGTCACGTAGGCCATATAATCCAAACAAAAGCATTTTTGTGTCGATTATCTTGCAAGTGTCTGGTACCTAAAAATATACGGTTGTTAAATGCATATAAAAAAAATGTAGTAGAGATATAATTGAATAAGATGATGACATAGGCACATTCATGCATACGCTCACTCTGTTATTGCTATCGGGAAATGCGGAAATGTGGTTTTAATTGAATATTTAACCTTTAACCAATTCTTATTCTGATTACTAAAAATTTCGCGAAGACCTGAACAATTTGGCATTAATCAAGAACTTTCCTTATCTCGACTACCTTTGAAGTGATGACTAGAAGCGTTGGATACAAATCTGTATACAAGTAATTAACTATCCCCATGATCAGGCACGAATTTACCAATAAAAAATATATATAAAACTATTTTATGATAGCCTATTAAATCTATTTATTGCCACGGTTAGCTGACACAATACGGTTTGACATAAAACGAGATATAAAACCGGACTCTGAAAGTTCACGTCATGTATTTAATTTCCTGTTAGATACATTCATAAAACAGAAATACAAGAATGTTTATTAGACACATGCTTGTAATTACATGTAATTACTTTTATGGTAAGAAAATTCAGATTTCTTAAATTTGTCGACGGTAATGGTACGCAAAGAACTGTTAAATCGACATGAAGGAGTGTGGTGTGATGTCCAATACGAATTCGAGTCATATTAATGAGCACAGGTGAAAGATTTAATCGATAATAATCAAGTAAGCTGGTAGTATGTTGAAGTTTTGTACGCTGGGAGTTTTTTAATGACATTATTTTCAAATTTGACATGAATCGATTTGCAATTGCATTTTACCAAATTTCCACATTCTGAAATACAACAGGAATCCTTTTTTTTAACTGAAATAATCTATCTAGTTGCATTTTTTTATATTGAACACAATTTTACTATTGCAGTGATATAAGCTTGAAGGTTCTACATATATCTAACAATATACCGAGGTCTAAAAACCACTGGTTGAAACAATTTTGGTACTTTTCTAAAGTACGTTGAAATCGGAATCTATTGCTAGATTTATATTCAAATTAATAAATTACCGACTGATGATTTTGGGGTTAGCAAGTGTAATATCTGATAAACGGCTACAATCACGCGTTAGTCAAACCTCCAGACATATACCGGTTTCGGACTTATTAATCCTGGTCAGTATGCCATAGGCCATGATCTAGCTATCTTTGATATGGAATAAGCATACTAATGAGGACTAATACTTAAATCTGAAATAGGTGGTTCTGCTGACGAAGTACAGCAGATATAATTCAATGGGGGTAAGTCTATATGCAGCAAATGGTTCAATTATTCAGACTTCAACAGATGGTTGTAGTATTTTTAGACCATCGTCTTCTTCAGCAGCTTGACATTTACCTATGGTAGCCAAAGAAAATCCTGGTTAGACTTGACATTTTAGACATCAAAGTTTTTGAGATTCTAAGTATACCGTTTGGCTTAAGAAATTCGAAACAAGCCTTTCAAGGATTTTTATCACTGAAGTCGATTGAGGTTTAGATTGTGCATTTGTTTATACTGACGACATTTTAATTTCACGTAAAAATATTAAAAAACATATGGAACTGAACTTTCAGATCCTGAAACTATAAACTTCAAACTTCAATTTGTTTTTTTTTTTGTTGCCCTACGACCATTTTTCTCGAAGTTGCAGCACGTAAATATTTAGGTTTTTTTATCCTTTAATTTTTGCAACTAATGTGAAATGTTATAGTCCAACATTGTTGATGAAAAAGTCTAAAAAAGTTACTTGAATTATAAATCAGTTCAATGGAAAGTGCAGTATTGTGGTGTAACTTTTGGACTTTTACACTTATTAAAATTGTTGTAATATTGTTGGCTATTCCAGTTAATTGGTTGCTAGGAAAATGAGATAAATAAATAAATTTAATATTTCTCGCTTTTGTATAAGAAATACACATTTTTTATATTCCCCTCTAGTCTGTGACATTTTAAATTTAAATGCATAGAACTGTATTGACATAAGACAATGTCAAAGTTGTTTAAATTTTTCATTTGAAACAGAGACATCAACCTCCACAGGTACCATTATGTGCTATTTAAATATAATTAAACGAGTTATCAACTGTTTTTCTGCCTTTAGTGATTTAACAAATTTGTACCTTTAATAATAATGAAATTAACAATTGTATGCGCTTCATTTGAATCATTGTGTCAATTATAATTTCAACTAAAAACCATAATGAAGCAATCTCACAGGTTATTTTATTAAGATAATTGCGCTGTAAGAAACCAAATCCAAACCTTCATTTAGACGGATTGGATTTTAATTTTTCACTCACAGAAACATTTTTACGTACTAAATCGAAATTTATTATCACTTACAAATCTGATATCTTTTATACAAATAATAAGCGTATATTAGTGCCTAGTGCAAATTGAGTAGACAGGAGACACGTCAGTTATGTTTTTTTATGCGAATTTTAAAATGGCAAACGTGTATCGCATTTCCTTTATGGGCATGCTAATGGTGATCATCGGAGGAACGTAATTTACACTTCTCTTTCGTTTTGTTTGGAAATGTTGAATACAAAATGCAATTACGTTTTGTTATGAAATATCAAAAGTGGGTACTTAAACTTGAATTTAATAATCTAGTCATTGACATCAAATATTATTTAAATAAAATGCCATATACTAAATAAAATTGCAAGACTCTATTCAGTAATTTATAACAAATTATTGGAATTCCTGAAATGAGACGGAAGTGCGAAAAAAAAGGAATCAAGACATGGTCGAGTTGTTTCAAATGATAGAACACCGCAGTCTACGGCTACAGTGATCTTCAGTTGATCATATCGATCTTTTTTAATACCTATTTATTTAACAATTGTTAACAAATATAATGTTACCTTTAAACGATAAATTAATTAATTGTTATATGCATTTTAATTCATAGTTTGCTTGTAAGAAAGTAATCTATACATTCGTATTAACTTTTCTCTACCCATATTTTTAAAAACTCTACACAGAATTATTTGTTTAGGAGTAAGGTACGAAACTGATAAAATTACGAGTGATAGACATATTACATAGATAGATTTTATAGATGTAAGATGTAAATTTATATAACACTTGAAAATTTTGAAAGTGTTGATGTAGTTAGCGTATTCGCTAATGTACTTGTAGATAAAATATTGAATATTATCAAAAATATAATAGAAAATGATAACAATTTGACAAATAGAACAACGTATCAGGTATATAATGAAATTACTAAAGTTTATGTATAAAAACTACATATTTCATCATGATAATTGGCGATAGCCAATTCTAATATACAGGGTGAGTCGGGATAATCATACCTAACTCCAGGAATGAATAAATAATAGCTTGAAAACAAATGAAAATCGCATAACAACATTTAAGTTTTTTCTTATTATTTTGACGTGTAGAATCCATTCTTAGAGTTTGGTGAGATTTTTCCTACTCACTCTTTATACAGTGTGACCCAAAATAATGGAACAGAAATTTAATAAAATCAATAATAATAATAATAATAATAATAATAATAATAATAATAATAATAATAA
>NW_019416287.1:122354-131615 GCF_000390285.2 Anoplophora glabripennis
TATGTCATAATATAATAATAATAACTACAAAGTGAGGGTATCACAAAAATCTTAGTTTAGACAAAAAGGAAGTACGCTCAGTACACCACAAGTGAATATATAAAGTATACACGGTAATATAAGACAAAACGAGAAAAGACTTAGAAATAATCATTGAAAAAACATTTCTTTAAGGACATTCTAAAACAGTACAGTGACATTGTTTTTAACTCGGGACTTAACTTGTTGTACAACTTCATAATATTAAATGAAAAGGATCGCTCAAAGAATGCAGACCTGTGTCTAGGCATGGTGGCCATATTCCCGGCCGAGAAATAGTGAAATTTCTGGCGTTTTTAGGTACTGAAATCTTTAAAAGTAAAACGTGTAGAACAAAAGTAAGCACAAAAATGAAATCCTTGACGTTTTGTTTATTCATTGTTACCATTTAAATTTACTCAAATAAAATAATAACTAAAAAAAAGCGTTTGTAAAACATGCGTTTGCTGTTATTCTAACCCCACATTTTAAGAATTATTTTCACGTACTTATAAATAAAAGTAAACAATTTTATATGTAGGACTAAGCAAGTAAATGTTATAAGAATATTTATATGTGGAATTATATATAAAAAAGTTAGTATTTTCGTAGATTTCAGTACCTAAAACCTTGATGGTTTGATCGTTTTTTGCACCTGTTTATTCGTTTTACTGCGGCGTCTTTGAAAATACCCAGATGGCATGACATAACATTCCTATTATTTGATAAGCTTTAGATTATTCAGTTATTAAATGTTTGAAATTATTTGTCTTTGCGGAAAACACTATTTAAAGAATATGGGGCCTTTGCTACGAATATTGATATTGTGTACGTCGGTTCTAAATGTTAATTTATTATAAAGGTAGGGGGGTGTCTTAGTAATAATTAATTTATGATAGAAGCAAATAGCATGATAATTTCTTCTTACTATCATCGACAACCATTTTAATATTTTAAAGGAATTAGATATATGGCTAAACTTCCTTATACCATATATAAATCGAACACAGGCATTTTGCACTTTTTGTATTCTGAACTGTCTATACACTGATTATATACGATATCACAATAATTAAATTGAGATAGTACCAATGTTTCACATGGCATTATCTTGGTATCCTTATTTAATGTATGTCTATTACTATATAACAATTTTAAATTACAATAAAACTTTTTCATCATATGATTTACATATAGCCGATATCTTAGATTAGAGTCCAGAATTAAACCTAAATTCTTTGCCTCCCTCGTAACTTTAAGGTGCTCATCATTGATGTGTATATTTATTAAATTTGTTACTACATTAAGCTTTATTTTGTTGACCTATTAATAAAACCGACGATTTTAAACTATTAAGCTTTAAACAATGATCAGCAGCTATTTCAGTTAAGACAGACAAATCAGCGTTAATTTTATCACAAGCATTATTTACCTCTGAAAGAAAAAAAGAGTAATATAATTGCGTATCATCTGCGTAAAAATGGAATTTACAATAACTAATAAATGTTCCAAAATTTAGCGTGTAAATAGTATACAGAAGCGGTCCCAAAATAGACCCTTGAGGTACACCTGACTACTTGATTTGATTGTCGATTATTATAAACGACTCTCTGCAACCGATTAGTTAAATAATTCTCTAATAATGAAACCGCATATGTACTGAAACCTACAAAATGTAGAACTGAGAGTAATATATCATGATGAAGCGTATCAAACGCTTTGCTAAAATTCAAAAGTGTAAGCGCTGTTAACTTGCTTTTTTATCAACCTGACTTATAATCTCATTAGTTATGTGAAGAAGAGCAGTTAAGCAACTGTTAGTTTTCCTAAATCCCGACTGGAACACTGGAAGTATTTCTTTATTGTTAAGATGATTTCGAATTTGATTATCCATTACTCTCTCCAAAACTTTAGATAATACGGGCAACACGGCAATAGGTCTCAAATCTTTAAATTCAGTTGGATTAGTAACTTTAGCAATAGGTCTAATTAATGATTCTTTCCAGCACGACGGAAAAACACTGTATTCTAGACAATAATTTACTAAATGCGTAATTAGGAGAAGTGTGTATGGGCAGCACAATTTTATAAAAGTAATATTAAAACCATCAGCCCCAACTGCCTTAGAAGAAATGTTATAAATTATTTTAGCAATCACATCCTCGTTTACAGCAGAAAATGAAAAATTGTTTCGAATATTATTCTTAGTGTGAGAGTTATAAAAATTAATTACTTTGTCTATGTTATTACTTCCAGTCTGTTGAACCGAAGTAGAAAATAAATTAACAATGTCGTCAGGATCAGCTATCATATGGGGAATAACAGTTGTATTTTTATTAATAATATTCATACGTTTTAGCTCTTTCCAACTATTTTTTAAGTTAGAATCACGTAATTTAAAATTAAGGTAAGCTCGTTTTTCACATTTCACAGCAGTATTTGTGTAATTGCGCCATATTTTATAGTTGAACCAACTCAAAACCTTCCATAAAATTATTAACTGCAATGGTTGCACTATTTTCAGGTTGAAACATATCAATATTAAAGTCCCCCAAACAGGACATAAAATGAGCACCTATTTAGTCATATGCAAAAGTATTTTCTAACTCAGATAAAAAGAAATTATAATCTAAATCAGGAGGACGATACACAACTCCAACATAATATGTTTTATTTGAAATATTAATATTTACCCAAAGTTGTTCAATATTGTTCGATGTTGGTAGAATTTTGCAGTTTATATTGCTTTTAATAAACATGCCCACGCCTCCGCCCCTGGTTTCTTATAAACCTATAGCCTGCTATATTTAGATTGTTACTTGCGATATCTGCATTGTGCCAAGTTTTTGAAATTGCAAATACGTGATTATAAGCATTTAAAATGTCTCTAACAATGTCGAGTTTACTTACTAATGAACGAATATTTAAATGAGATATTACTAAAAAATCCTCGCTCATATCAATGATCCTACTTTAAATTGCAAAGCGAAATTTTATACTACCTATACACTATAAATTATATTACTACTAGTATTTATTTAATTATATTAATCGTATTACTATTAATATATTAAATTATCCAATTATTAATCTAGAAATATCCAATTTCAGCCCAGCACCTAGATTCACGATGCCATTCTCCCCGCCATACAACATAACAAATCCATAGATTAATAATATAGAAAATATTCGAGGAAATAAAATGTTTTGATAACGTATTTTTGTTTTCTCAAAAATGTCATTTCCAGATGCAGTTGCGTTTAATTAATTATTATTAATTTAATTAATTAGCTTATTGAGTAGCTTACTATAACCAGCAGTTCACTAAATACAATAAAAAAAACCTAACTTTGATATTTTTGTATAATGTAAGACTAGGTATGTGTAATAAAAATAATAAGTCGTCGATCTCTGGGATAATCCTTGAGGTAAAGTGAAGGGTAGATATTTTATTAGTATTATACCTTCATCTTCCCGACCAAGTGGAATTTTAATTTGGAAAAACCAATTTCGAGTCGTTGAGATACTAGATTTCTAGAAAAAAAAATCTCTTGAATATGTACGGAATTTGAATAACACGAAAATCAAAAGTGTTTTTAAGTGATTAAGTCAATTGTTCTAGGCAATAGATTAGATAGTGCATAACATTGTTACAACTCCAAGATAATCTTGATCCAAACATCTTTTAACTAACGCCGTCGCAACAAATGGCATTTGACAGTTGTGATCGCTAAAAAATAATGTTTTTAGGGGGTTCTATGATTTCGTGAAAATATATTGCGAAATTTGTGAAATAAAAAATAGAGGTTACCGACCCTAAGATCCTAGAAAGGGTTGCGAAATAACTGCAAAATATTTTTTTCGTAATCGAATTCACTATACAGGTCATTTAGAATTAAATTCCAAGAAAACTGTCTGATAAGTACATTACCTTTATGTCCTAGTAGTTACTATCTCCCAAAAGATCATTGACACTAAATACGCATTAGCATAATTCGAAAAAAAAAGTTATTTTTATGTATGATCTAATATATGGATATTCTACATAAAAACAATATTTTAATGTATCATAAACCTGCTTCTCAATTGTTTTTTTCATTTCCTGTATGTTAGTCAGCAGCAAAATAGCCACTTCTTTGGTGATTAATAGAGTTCGGGACTCGGTCGGATGATCATAGCCGTCGCGTCGGCCTTTCGCTACAGCGCATCATACGAAACCGGGGATATAGGCAGTTATTGGCTTGGCGTTTGCTTCGAGTATACGTGTTTTAATATTTTAATAATGTCGAACGCACCAAGGGGTAAAAAACGACCTTTCGTTGATAAAGTACGCAAATTTATTTATTTTTATTTATTTGTTTACGACGAACACGCCTATGACTAGCCGACGAAAACCCCGAACTCTAGTGATTAACCATGTACCTCTAAAATGTTATAAGCCACATATTGTTTAAGCGAAAATACTGAGACTCTCCTTTTATCATTTTTCACTTAGGCGCTTCTTTTTCAAGATACAGGATGTTAAAATTGAAAAAATAATTTTATTTTGGTTACTCCGTTACATTAAATTGAAATTTTGCACAGTTTTGTACCTTATGCCGACACATCTTTTGTATAATTTGGTTAAAAAACTAAAAGGGCAACGGAGGAAGGAGTGGTCTTAATACCCGTTGACCCCTAACTTTACCTGCGCTCAAGGTCATTTTTATTTCATTTTTTCACTCATGCAAAATTTTTATTTACGGCTTTATTCACGAGAAACTGTGAACTTTTTTAGATACGTGATACTGATTCACTCCTTGCAGTTTTCCCAAAAAATATCCTTGAATGACATCATGCTTGGTAAGTTTCTACATAACTTAAACAGCCAAATTAGCACATGCATTCGATTTTTTAAATTCTTTATAATTTTTTTGTCCTTAACATTTAGACACTACAATTACAGGTAGATGATGTAGAAGATGAGAAAGTACAAGGGAGTTTAATACATATACAGGGTGTTTGTAGTGATTGTCTTATTAGCTGTAGTGATGGTCTTATTACTTATCTTTGTATATACGATTTATTTATTTTTATCAGATCAGCTAGGGTATGTGGTAGCTAAGAAAAATTATTGACAAAAAATCAAGATTTTTGTATTGGTGATCGTGTATCTTTGTATATAAGATTTGTTTATTTTTCGCTTATACAAAAGACTAATAAGACAATCACTACAGTGTTCCACCTAAGAGGCATTCTTCTGTAACTCGGTAACTGTAAAATTTATAAAAAAATGGTTTTCATAGAATCAAGCTAAAAATATTTTCCAGACAACTTTTATTAAAACCATTTTTTTATAAATTTTACAGCTACAGTTACAGAAGAATCGCTCTTAGGTGGAACACCCTGTATATATTTGAAATATCAATAAAATAAATCATTAATAATAGAAAAATAAAAAAGGTACGAATGGTAGTGTTACGTGAATAATATCTTACATTTGCCTTTATTATTAGTACTAACGTTGAAATGAAGGAGTCTTAATATCTGGATATACGAGATCTGTTCAGAAAATAACCGAACTTTTTGAATTACGCACTAATGGAAATATTATTTAGTTATATGCGGTTGGCAGCATTGCCCTCAAATTTTGCGCGAAACTGGGCAAAACCTTCACGGAAACGTTTCAACTTTTGAAACAAACTTACGGAGATGATGCTCTGGGGCGTACGCAATGTTACGAATGGTTTTCATGATTTAAAAGTGGTCGTCAGCCAATTGAAAATAATCCTCGACCAGGAAGGCCTTCGGCTACAACTGTCAGAGAAATTGCAGGAGAGGTTATCTTCTCCATTGGATCATGCCATGAAATTTTGACTGAAAAATTGAACATACATCGAGTTGCAGCAAAATTTGTTCCTCGTTTGATAAAGTTAAATAAAAATTAATTATTTTCTGAACAGACCTGATATAACACCTAATATAGAATACATGTATTTCCTAGACCTGTTGGTAGAATCACTGCTATAATTGTAATATGCTTTGCGCCTGTTCTTTAATCAAATTTGTTTGCGTAGACAGTGACACGTTTTTCTAGATCTCTACTAGACCATATGGCAGCATTCCTAATCCAGCTATTTTGAACTTTTCCGCTAATCAGTGGAAAACATCGCACTTATGTGCAAAACAGATTTGCGCCGACATCACGCGCAAAACAAAATCGTAAACTGGCGGTACGTCACACGCTAACGCAACAGGTTCAAAGACCAATTTTTATAAGCTAAATTGCGATCGCACATTAGAGGTAATAAACTAATTGGTGGAATACGAAACGCGTCGCAGTGAACACATCTCTTTTATGGCTCAATTTATTTATTGTCGGCTGCTATTTCATTCAGGGTATTCTCGGAAAGGAAATGGAATGTAACAAAGAACAATCAGTGGAGGTTATATAATTTTAACACGGCGCGCGGTTTGCGTGACTTATCCAGATTCAAACACAAGCATCACTGTAGCGTATTATCCATTTCATTTTTGTACAGTCTAGAATTGAGTCTCCCGCTCTAGTTTTCCGAGACTTCACCGCAATTCTCGGAAAGGCACGTAAACATGAAGCTCGGTTTAAAACCACAAATGCGCTGCGTGGAAAACTGGTGTGCTTCGAGGATCTGTTCTAAGGACTCTACCATTTCCAACTATGTTTCTGTTTAAAAAAATTAACTCATGATCTAATACATTGGCAATCATATTTTTGTTAACTATGTTTTATTATTTTCCCTAAAAGTATAAATTGTTCTTTAATCAAATTTATGCTTACAGCTGCAGAAACTCTAATTAATACAGATAAAACCATTCGCACGCAACAGAAAGCATTGCGAAAGTTAAGTACTTGTTTTAATCGATTTATAAAACACTATAAATCAAATTTGAAGTTATATCAGAACAAAAGAAGCGATTTTTTATCTGTTCAGTTAAACTAATAGCTGTCGCGTTCGCTCAAAAAAAATGTAAGTAATAATTTAGCTTAATAAAAATGTAATCTTGGTATGTTTAATTTTTTAATATACACTAATCGTTGTTTATCGACATTATAATAAACGGTGCTCATCTAACCGATCATAATCTTCGCATGATTCAGTATCCACTTGATTACTCTTTATACTTTTTTGTAAATATAGTACTTGTTCAAATAAATTATCTTCATATTAAATTGTAGGCTGAAAATTTAATTACATTATCAACGATAACACAAAAAACAGCTGCCAATTGTAATTCCGTATAGAGCAACTGATTAGGTTACATACTTTTGCCCATAAACATAAAAAGACATGTATAAAAACTGTTTACATTTATTTTTGTGAATACATTTATACAAATGCATCGATATTATTTGTTTTCCATCTAAAATGGAGAACAAAATAACACAATTGTAATTCCATATAGAGCAACGGATTAGGTTTACATACTTTTGCCCATAAACATAAAAAGCCATGTATAAAAACTGTTTACATTTATTTTTGTGAATACATTTATACAAATGCATCGATATTATTTGTTTTCCATCGAAGATGGAGAACAAAAAAAACACAAAGATTTGCCCACAAACAACCAGTGGACATGTTTGTTTATAAACATGCACAAATATAGAGCACCGTAATTCTAAATTTTGTATTTTTTGTTTCATCTTTTTTAATCAAAGTTTCGACTAATTGTAAGTGAGCGTCATTCTCGGAATCCAGAATCATTATTTTCACCTCACTCTAATAATTTCAGCTGCTTCACTTTTAAATATATCCTTTAAAACATTGAAACCAAATGAATAATAAACTAGTCACAAAAATTAAAGGAAAAAAAATCCTAAATTTTTAAGTGATTTTCAAGAGCCTGTACCTTGGCGAAAAATGGTCGTAGAACAATAAAAGAAGAAGTAAATTGAAGTTTCTAATTTCAGAATATGAAAATCAAAAAAATTTTATCGTTGATCGCCTTTAAGAAACGGGAAGAAATACGGCGAAAAAATTTTTCAAAATTTTCGTCACTTTCAAAAGCTTCAATCATTTTTTTGGCAATCTCACCTGTCAGTTCTTTTAGTTTGATTTTAGAGCTTTATACAATGATTTGTCGCTGAGTAATCGTCGTTCAAAGCAAAAATGACCTTTTTGGCTTTGATAAGAATTAATTACTCTGGGACTTCTAACGATCGTACAGAAAATCTAAGCAGGGTTTTGAAAACCTCTATAAGACGTTCTTATCGCTTTTTGGTAAAACAATTTTTTTCAATGCAAGAAACTTGATTTAAAAAAATGTAAAAATTGAGTATTTTTGCCAAAAAAAAATTATTGAAGCCCTTGGACTTTCAGATACTGCAACTAGAAACTTAAAGCTTCAATTTGCTTTTTTTTTGCTCTTGGACCATTTTTGTCGAAGTTACAGCCATTTGAAAATCACCTAAAAATTTAGGATTTACTTTCTGGCGTTGCCTACATCTGCCCTCAAATTTTTGTTCGGGCACGAACAAAGAACATTTAATTATCGTTTGGATTTATTTAGGGGCAAATGTTTTTGTTGCAGATCTAGACTAAGCTTTAGACAGATACGTTTTTTATTTCAAGGCTACCTACCTGGCAAAGTCTAGTTGAAAAATTAATAGAGAGGGAATAAAATATCCACATGAGTGTTAAACCGCAATAATCTGGATTGAAAGGGTCATTAAAGTCAAATCAAGCCTTACAGTACCGCAAATATAATGAGCTTCGTATATACCCACTCTCATTTCCCAATAGTTTATTTTTTATCAGTTCGTCCTTCAAAATGTATCCTGTCAGGAAAACTACCGACAGATCTCCTCGTGTCTATGACTAACTACAGAGATACTATTAGATAAATGGTGGAAAAAGCCTGTAGACAGTTCTCCAACATTCAGGCGTATATGTGTATAAACGAAATATGTATCTGATTGTAAACAGCTCATAAATTCTTTAAATGTTATCAAAATGAGAAAATAACTATAAGAAAACAATTCATCCGGCTGTATTTCCAATCTGCCGATTAAAAGTACAGTATTAGTCTTTATTTGAGGAAAGGGAGTGTATTGCATTTGTGACATTTCTGACATATGTTACACCAACGACTGAATGATTTTAATTTTAATCCTGTCAAGCAACACTTGTAGAATCCAGGACTAAAGTGCTTTTATTTTTTATAGACTTGTAATTGAATGCCCAGTATTTTAATGTATATATATAATATATATAATATATAATA